>NW_024732397.1:0-9639 GCF_018991925.1 Homarus americanus | reverse complement strand
GTGTGTGGTCTACTGGTGTGTGAGGAGTGTGTGGTCTACTGGTGTGTGAGGAGTGTGTGGTCTACTGGTGTGTGAGGAGTGTGTGATCTACTGGTGTGTGAGTAGTGTGTGATCTACTGGTGTGTGAGGAGTGTGTGATCTACTGGTGTGTGAGGAGTGTGTGATCTACTGGTGTGTGAGTAGTGTGTGATCTACTGGTGTGTGAGGAGTGTGTGAGTAGTTTGTGATCTACTGGTGTGTGAGTAGTGTGTGATCTACTGGTGTGTGAGGAGTGTATGATATACTGGTGTGTGAGGAGTGTGTGGTATACTGGTGTGTGAGGAGTGTGTGGTCTACTGGTGTGTGAGGAGTGTGTGATCTACTGGTGTGTGAGGAGTGTGTGGTCTACTGGTGTGTGAGGAGTGTGTGATCTAATGGTGTGTGAGTAGTGTGTGGTCTACTGGTGTGTGAGGAGTGTGTGATCTACTGGTGTGTGAGGAGTGTGTGAGGAGTGTGTGATCTACTGGTGTGTGAGGAGTGTATGGTCTACTGGTGTGTGAGGAGTGTGTGATCTACTGTTGTGTGAGGAGTGTGTGGTCTACTGGTGTCTGAGGAGTGTGTGATCTACTGGTGTGTGAGTAGTGTGTGATGTACTGGTGTGTGAGGAGTGTGTTTTCTACTGGTGTTTGAGTAGTTTGTGGTCTACTGGTGTGTGATGCGTGTGTGGTCTACTGGAGTGTGAGGAGTGTGTGGTCTACTGGTGTGTGAGGAGTGTGTGATCTACTGGTGTGTTAGGAGTGTTTGATCTACTGGTGTGTGAGGAGTGTGTGGTCTTCTGGTGTGTGAGGAGTGTGTGGTCTACTGGTGTGTGAGGAGTGTGTGGTCTATTGGTGTGTGAGGAGTGTGTGGTCTACTGGTGTGTGAGGAGTATGTGGTCTACTGGTGTGTGAGGAGTGTGTGGTCTACTGGTGTGTGAGGAGTGTGTGGTCTACTGGTGTGTGAGGAGTGTGTGATCTACTGGTGTGTGAGTAGTGTGTGGTCTACTGGTGTGTGAGTAGTGTGTGGTCTACTGGTGTGTGAGGAGTGTGTGGTCTACTGGTGTGTGAGGAGTGTGTGATCTACTGGTGTGTGAGGAGTGTGTGAGGAGTGTGTGGTCTTCTGGTGTGTGAGTAGTGTGTGGTGTGCTGGTGTGTGAGGAGTGTGTGGTCTACTGGTGTATGAGGAGTGTGTGATCTACTGGTTGTATGAGGAGTGTGAGATCTACTGGTGTGTGAGGAGTTTGTGAGGAGTGTGTGATCTACTGGTGTGTGAGGAGTGTGTGATCTACTGGTGTGTGAGGAGTGTGTGATCTACTGGTGTATGAGTAGTGTGTGGTCTACTGGTGTGTGTGTGAGGGATTATTTGATCAACTGGTGTGAGGAGTGTGTGGTCTACTGGTGTGTGGAGGAGTGTGTGATCTACTGGTGTGTGAGTAGTGTGTGGTCTACTGGTGTGTGAGGAGTGTGTGATCTTCTGGTGTGTGTGGAGTGTGTGAGGAGTGTGTGATCTACTGGTGTGTGAGGAGTGTGTGATCTACTGGTGTGTGAGTAGTGTGTGGTCTACTTGTGTGTGAGGAGTGTGTGATCTACTGGTGTGTGAGGAGTGTGTGATCTACTGGTGTGTGAGGAGTGTGTGATCTACTTGTGTGTTAGTTGTGGAGGTACGGGAGCAGTATTACAATAGTTACACAGAACTCGCGGCGGGACGGGACGGAGCTTCCTGCCCGCTGGTGGTAATATTGTGTCAGTGAGGAAACACACCTGTACTATACTGCTGCTGTCATCACCACACACCTGTACAATACTACCGCTGTTATCACCACACACCTGTACTATACTGCTGCTGTCATCACCACACACCTGTACTATACTGC
Source organism: Homarus americanus (assembly GCF_018991925.1). NCBI lineage: Eukaryota > Metazoa > Arthropoda > Malacostraca > Decapoda > Nephropidae > Homarus > Homarus americanus. The sequence goes on along the minus strand of NW_024732397.1, from coordinate 7,748 downwards.
TGCTGTCATCACCACACACCTGTACTATACTGCTGCTCTCATCACCACACACCTGTACAACACTGCTGCTGTCATCACCACACACCTGTACTATACTGCTGCTGTCATCACCACACACCTGTACAACACTGCCGCTGTCATCACCACACCTGTAAAACACTGCCGCTGTCATCACCACACACCTGTACAACACTGCCGCTGTCATCACCACACCTGTACAACACTGCCGCTGTCATCACCACACACCTGTACAACACTGCCGCTGTCGTCACCACACCTGTACAACACTGCCGCTGTCATCACCACACACCTGTACAACACTGCCGCTGTCATCACCACACACCTGGCAAATGGCAAATGAAATTCAACACCAGCAAGTGCAGCGTACATAATATTGGAAGAACAAATACTTATAATGTATACAGCCTTAACAACATCAACCTAGAGAAGTCGACTTGTGAAAGAGACCTAGGGAACTTTTAAGCCCGGACCTTCGACCTAGAAAACAGTGCGTTAATGTTCGAAATAAGGCAAACAGAGTATTGGGTTTTATATCTAGAAGTGTAAGTAACAAGAGTGCAGAGGTCTTATTGCAACTACCTGTATATCTTGCGCTAGTCAGGCCGCACCTCGATTATGCGGTTCAGTTCTGGTGCCCTTATTATAGAATGGATATAAATTCACTAGAGTTGGTGCACCGAAGAATGACAAAAATGATTCCGGGACATAAAAACCTTCCATATCAGGATAGGTTAAAGAAACTTAACTTGCATTCCCTAGACAGACGAAGAGTGCGGGGAGATATGATAGAAGTATTTAAGTGGGTGAAAGGAATCAATAAAGGGGATATAGATAAAGTTCTTATAATATCCGAGCAGGATAGGACTCGGAGCAACGGATTCAAGTTGGATAAGTTTAGGTTTAGGAGGGAGATAGGAAGTAACTGGTTCACAAATAGGGTGGTGGACGAGTGGAACAAGCTTAGCAACTTTGTAGTAAGTGCGGGAACTCTGGAAAGTTTCAAAAGGAGGCTAGATAGATTCATGGATGATAGAGAGTGGTAGTAACCCTCGACAGGAGCTGCCATGCACAGGCCAACCGGCCTATTGCAGACTCCTTATTTTCTTATGTTCACCTGTAACAACACTGGTAGTAAGTTGCCTCCTGGCGGCTACACTGACGTAGATCTTGAATATAACACAACTCTTAGCTGCATATTCGTGGTAAACAAAGTAGTGAGTGGACGCCAGCACAGTGAGTGACGTTAAGTGTTCGTAAGACTTAATACACCAGTCAACAACCACTGTCTTAGCTTTATGTGTTAGTAAATGTTTAAGTCAATGTTGTGTTTGTCTGTTTATTGTATTATATGTAGCTATATGTCCGATAATGTAGTACCAGCCATACCACTTGCCAGACATACATACCTGTCCATACATGTACACGCACACAAAGATAAATATAGTTGATAGTTTAGGTAGATGAATATAAGTAAATATATGTAACTACCTGCATAGATCAGTAATATATATATATATATATATATATATATATATATATATATATATATGTATATATCTATATATATATATATATATATATATATATATATATATATATATATGTTCATATATATATATATATATATATATATATATATATATATATATATATATATATATATATATATATATATATATATATATATATATATATATATATATATATATATATATATATATATATATATATATATATATATATATATATATATATATATTTCATGTAAACTACACAATGAAAACGTGGATAAGATAAATTACAAAATCACACGGCAATTCGTTGTCATTTTCCCTGCAGGATTTTCAATAAGATATATATATATATATATATATATATATATTGTTATGTTCTGGGTAATAAGTTCAATATACAGGAGCGAACACAAACACCTGTATAGATTTTGTAGGTTCGATTTACTGGATAAGAGATATGTACACAAAGTGAGTAGTGCTCTCCGACCTGTCCACTTGTCAACTGCTCTATAGACGACGTATGGCAAGTGATACATTACAGCTTCCATACGTCGCCAGGCACATTAATTAAGCATGTGGGACATTGATAAATACATTGCCACACGCTGCTAGCTAGGCTGAATAAATAATACATAAATGGAGCACATACATAATATACATACATAATATATAATCCAGCATACATAATATACATACACCTCCCTCCCCCCTATACGCTCATAGCAAAGTCTTGAGCGGACCTTTTCTTTTGGATCCGTTCTGAGCGTCGAGGGACTAGATCACTGGGAAGGGTAGGGGACTCAACACTGGTGGCGGGGTCAGCAGAAGGCATTGTTACGGGGCGGAGAAAACGGCGGTTCCTCCACCACACACGACCACTGGGTAACCGCACCTGGTAGTCCCGTGACCTACCGAGACCCATGACTACGCCTACTTTGTCCCAACGTAGGGAGGTCGGGTCCTCAACATGGACTTGGGTGCCGACACTCAACCTGGGGAGAGAAAGGGCGTGGTCGTTGTAGCGGGCGACGACGTCCTGAACACGTTCGGCGGCTCGGCGATCACAATCCTCTGTGTTGGCCTGCCACTCCTTGGAGAAGGATTGAGGGTGAGCAAGGACACAAGAACGAAGGGGCGTCCATACAAAACCTGGGCAGGGGAGCGTCCGGTGTAGTTAGGTGTGTTGCGGAGTTCAAGAAGACCCCGGTCGAAGGCCTCGCAGTCAATGTTCCCAGAAGGGGCCACCTTAAGGGTGAGGTGCTTCAGGGATTTGACAGCAGCCTCAGCGTGGCCGTTGGACTGCGGGTAATGGGGCGATGACAACACATGCCGGACTCCCCATCGGTCAAGGAACACAGCAAAGTCCCGGCTTGTGAACTGAGGTCCTCCGTCGGTTCGCAGGCGCACAGGAACGCCCACGTCACGGAAGTAGTGGCGGAACTTGCTGATGGTGGCGGCAGACGTCGTGTCATTACCGCACTTGATGACAACCGGCCAACCAGAGAGACGGTCGATGATAACAAGGAAGGACTTTCCTGACACAGAGAAAAAGTCGGCTGACACAGACTCAAAGGGGCGGGTGGGGTTGTCGTCACTCATGAAGGGTTCCTGCTGCTGGCTGGGTTGTAATACTTGGCAGGGCTCACACGCACGGACAACATTGGAGATGTCGGAGTTGATGCCGGGCCAGAACACAGTCTGTCGTGCACGTCGTTTGGTGGCCTCAGCTCCACGGTGACTGTCGTGAAGGCGAGCCAAGGCGTGGGGACGTGATGCAGCAGGGACAACTACACGTGCTCCGTACAGAACAAGGTCTCCGCCGCAGTAGAGTTCATCGCAGAGTTTCCAATACGGGAGCAGGGTGTTGTGAAGATCGTAGCGGTTGCTAGGAAATCCATTCCTCACACACTCGACAAGTCGGACGTAGGAAGGGTCATCTCGGGCCGCTGTTCGAAGGTCCTCCATTGCCTTGTCGTCATCTGGTGACAGGCCGAACGAAGGGATTGGACGGCATGGAGAGTGACCACAGTCCTGACGGAAAGAGCGAGGTCGGCGTCGAGCACATGGTCTTCTGGAGTAGGGCGGCTGACAGGAGAGCGGGATAAGGCATCAGGGATGCAGAGCTCCTTACCAGCACGCCACACTGCTGTGAAGATGTACGCCGAGAGCTTCTCTTTCAGACGCTGGAGGCGAGGGTTCTCAACGGCGTCTAGCGTGTAGTGGTTGAGGATCGGGACAAGCGGGCGATGGTCGGTCACTAGGTGAAAGTGTTGCAGGCCTATGAGGTAAAACCTGCACTTGGACATCGCCCAAACCACAGCCAACAGCTCCAACTCAATAGTGGCGTAGCGCGTCTCAGTGTCAGAGAGGAAACGCGAGCCACACTGGACGAGCCGGAACTGCCCTCCACCATGATCCTGCAGTAGGGCGTATCCCACGCCATACAAGCGTGAGGCATCTGTCTGCAGAACTGTCGGCAAGGCTGGGTCAAACGTGGCGAGGACAGGTGGACGAGACAGGGCCTGTTTCACTTGCTGGAAGGCCTTGTCGTGGTCGGGGGTCCACAGGAATGTCCTCTTGGGTCTCATCAGGGGGCGAAGTGGTTGAGCAGCTGCGGAGATGTCCGACGAAAACTCTGCTAACTGGTTGACGAGACCGATGAAGGACCTCAAGTCGGTGAGGTTAGCAAGGGTGGGAAAATCCGTGATGGCGCGGGCCTTTTCCGGGTCAGCTGCGATACCATTCCCTGAGAGGGTGTACCCACAAAAGTCAACTGAAGAGCTGGCCAGAACAAACTTGTCGGTATTTAGGGTAATGCAGTGCTTCCGGCACCTGTTGAGTACCTCGTAGATACGGCAGAGGTGATCCATATAATCCTCGTCGTACACGAGTATGTCGTCGACCACTTTCACGCAGTTTGCCAGACCTTGTAGAGCCATATCACCTCGAAGACAGAAAGCGTCTCCTGTAGCGGCGAATCCCATGGGGCCACGGCAATAACTGTAACGTCCATGCGGGGTGATGAAAGTTGTGAGTGGTCGGTCTTCTTCGGCATGCTCTATCTGCCAGTATCCACACAGGGCGTCCATCGTCGTGAAGAAGCGCGCCTTCGGGTTCACACTGCGTATAGCTGCAAAGGGCGTGGGAGAAGGGTGCGCAGGACGAGACACCTGGCTGTTGAGCTTGGAGAGGTCGGTGGTGATCCGAACACCACCTTTAGGTTTTGCGACGACAACCATAGGGTGACACCATGGAGATGGGTCATCGCCGGTTGGTGCAATAATTTCTTGGGCGACCATGGAGTCCAGCTCGTTTATGACCGCCTCGCGGAAGGCCAGGGGAACCAGTCGAGGGGTGTAAATAGCGAAGGGCTTCGCGTCGTCCCTCAAGTGGATGCTCATGGGGGGACCTGCCATCTTCTTGAGAGGCTTGGATTCCAGAGCGGACTTGGTCACCAGAACGTCGCTGAATTCCTTCAGGAAGTACTTCCGAGCATCCGAAGGAGAGGTGTCACTGGCAAGAGGCAGGGGTAGAGCGGCAGCAGGGTCGTTGCTGCTCCCTTTTTGCACCCTGTTGGCGTGTTTTACCTCAAGAATAGGTTTGGGGAAGTCCTGGGAGATGATGGCCAACTCTTGACAATGTCTGTAGGACAGCAAAGGAGTCGGGACACCGTTATGCACATCAATCCAGGCTTGACACGACCTGTTGCCAAAGGTGACTTGTGCTTGGAGTAAACCCAGGGCCGGGGTCATCTGTGAACCATCTGCCATAAAGCGGAGATCCTTGGGGGGCGGTCCTAGATCACTTGGAGAGAGCCCCAAGCATTGCAAATGCTGGGGACCGATGACTGTAGCATCAGCGCCGGTGTCGGGCAACATCTGAAGACGGGATGACACACTGCGGTAGGTCACAATGACACTGATGTACTGGGGGACTTTGGTCCTGGGACGCGGGGAGGAGCACACATTCCTAATATGGCTCGAGCGTTGTCCAGGGTCGTCATGCTTCTGATTGGAAGACTGTGGGCGGCCCTCTCTGGTGGAAGGGAGCTGAAGCTTCCGCCGACGCTGTCCCTTGGGTTTGTTGGAAGGGCAACACTTGTCATAGTGGCCCAGACGACCGCACACATTGCACTGGACGCGTTTGGCTGGGCACCGTACTGTGAGTGACCAGTGGCCCTTACGGTCACAACTGTTGCATGTAGACTCAGCAGCTGGACACACCTGTGTTCCATGCTGCTTACCACAGTTGTTGCAAAATGAACCGGGCGTGGACGTGGTGGGCGAAGGCGTAGGAGCAGACTTCTTGTCCTTCTTGTACCGGGACACAGCGCGTACAGCTGTAGGGGGAGCTCGGATGGCAGAGGTGGCACACCTGGCAGCCTCATAGGAGCGACATATCGTCAACACATCCCTGAGAGAAGAGGAAGAGTCGAGGGAGGTGAGGCGTTGGACAAGTTCCTCGTCCTTAACACCCATCAGGATCACCTGCTTCAACTGGGTCTCCTCGCACTGCTGGTGGTGGCCTACACATATATCTACCTCTTCCGAGGCTCTCTTAAGACGTACATAAAAGGCGTCAAAAGTCTCACCCTCCATCTGTCTGCAGCTAAACAATTCCCTCCTGCGCAGAGCTTCATTCTGCTGTCCTTTGATGTGCCGTTGTAGAATGTCCAGTACCTCCTCTATAGACAGCGAAGAGGTCGGAGGTACCTGCAACGTATGTTCTAAGACACGCTGAATTTCCAAGGACAGGCACATACGCAGCTGGATGAGTTGTTTAGGCTGTGACAAACTCTGGAGATCCACCATTGTAGAATAATCAGTCCACCGTCGCCGCCATTCACGAAAAGTCTGGAAATTCACATCAGGCTTCAAGATGGGCGGTGTTTGAGCTGCTGCTTTAGGTGGGGCTGGTGGGCGTGAAGAGAGCATTGATGAGGTATCTGAACCATTCAGTACCGAGGCAGTGTTAGAGCCAGGGGCTTGGTTAACAGTGAGGCGAGATATCAAGGCTTCAAACCGTGCACTGTCTTCCAATCTCCGTTGGTGGTCTCGTTCTGCCTCTGCTTGCCTTCTGTGTTCATCCGCCACACGTCTGTTAGCTTCATCCTCGCGCCTTTCATCTCTCATAAACTTCATTAAAGCAATTATCGTTGGAGACAACGCTGAATATCGAGGTGAAGGGCTGCACGATGTTGTGGGAGCTGGAGCGTCATGGTCAGCCTGGTCATCCATCTCTGCAGAGCTATCATCCGACTGACTCATCCGGGCGCTGGCTCCACGGCTACGTAAGGCACGAGACATAACTACTTCATCTGTGTACTGTGTCTAAATCAGTGTTGACCGGTCAGCCCGTCGTATCAACACGATCTCAGACAAAAAATTAATTAAATACACAGATAAGTAGATTATATATATATAAAATATATATAAGGAAATCGCCGATGTCAGTGTGTTAGTACATGTGTGTGTGTGTGCCAGGCGGGCGAGAGCGTCTCGCCTCGAGCTGTGGGGGGGAGTGGAGACGACGACTAGCGGCAGTTACCCTCCAGGCTTCGCGAGGGGAGGTGTACTGAAGTCTACTCCTTACAAATGCCCAGAACATGCCGTGTACCTTGGGAATCCTTTAGAACAAGGTCACACATGTATGGCACGAAACACACAATGCACTAAACACTTCACAGAAAATCACTGTCACTGACACTGCTTAAAGTTGCTAAATTCTTCGAGGAGGGGTGGCGGGCGGCGGTTGGTTGACAAAGGGAAGCAGTCCGTAAGCCGGCTTTCCACAAACTTTGCACTGTCACTCGTAATTATCCAGTAAAACCGGTTCACTGCGCCATGTTCGTGTTCTGGGTAATAAGTTCTATCAACAGGAGCGAACACAAACACCTGGATAGATTTTGTAGGTTCTATTTACTGGATAAGAGATATGTACACAAGGGGAGTAGTGCTCTTCGACCTGTCCGCTGGTCAACTGCTCTATAGACGACGTATGGCAAGTGAGACATTAACAGCTTCCATACGTCGCCAGGCATATTAATTAGGTGAGTGGGACATCTTAAATATATTGCCACACGCTACTAGCTAGGCTGAATAAATAATACATAAATGGAGCACATACATAATATACATAGCATAATATAAATACAGCATACAGAATATACATACACCCCCCCGCCACCCCTCTGTCCCCTTACCACTAGTCCCC
>NW_024732396.1:0-26232 GCF_018991925.1 Homarus americanus | reverse complement strand
TCCTAGGGTGAGTACCCATTGTGGGAAGTGTATTCATTCAGGTGTATCCGAGAGTCAGTGTCAAGTAAACGTAAAGCATAATGTGTTAAAATTGATATATTAGTGATATTAATGTGTCCATGTCATTGAGTGAATTAATAAACAGTTGCATCGAAGAGGTAATGTCAAGTTGGTTCCCTAAGAAATAATATATGTGTATTGACATACGAGATATAAGATAAGCGATGACGCTGGAGTAAATAAGCCATCCAGCCACGCCACCAAGTTTCTATCTTTACATTCCTCGGTTCTTACTTATTTATGTAATTTTCTTGTGAGATTTGTCTCATTATACAGTCCATACATAAGGTAATGGTCAACAGTGCAATAGAGTCTATGCACATGGGTTGGCATTCTGAGAATGTGTACAGATTCATGCATGTAATAGTAATTTATTGTGTGTAACACAGTCCATACATATACAGTACTTGTCAACAGTGTGTAACAGTACTTGTCAACAGTTTGTAACAGAGCCCATACATATACAGTACTTGTAAACAGTGTGTAACAGTACTTGTCAACAGTGTGTAACAGAGCCCATACATATACAGTACTTATCAACAGTGTATAACAGAGCCCATACATTTACAGTATTTACAGTACTTCTCAGCAGTGTGTAACAGTACTTGCCAACAGTGTGTAACACTCCATACATATACAGTACTTGTCAACAGTGTATAACAGAGCCCATACATGTACAGTACTTGTCAACAGTGTGTAATAGTCCATACATATACAGTACTTGTCAACAGTGTGTACCATAGTCCATACATATACAGTACTTGTCAACAGTGAGTAACAGAGCCCATACATGTACAGTAATTGTTAACAGTGAGTAACAGTCCAAACATATACAGTACTTGTCAACAGTGTGTAACAGATCCCATACATATACAGTACTTGTCAACAGTGGGTAACAGTACTTGTCAACAGTGAGTAACAGAGCCCATACATGTACAGTAATTGTTAACAGTGAGTAACAGTCCAAACATATACAGTACTTGTCAACAGTGTGTAACAGATCCCATACATATACAGTACTTGTCAACAGTGGGTAACAGTACTTGTCAACAGTGAGTAACAGAGCCCATACATGTACAGTAATTGTTAACAGTGAGTAACAGTCCATACATATACAGTACTTGTCAACAGTGTGTAACAGTCCATACATATACAGTACTTGTCAACAGTGTGTAACAGTCCATACATATACAGTACTTCTCAACAGTATGTAACAGTCCATACATATACAGTACTTCTCCACAGTGTGTAACAGTCCATACATATACAATACATGTCAACAGTGTGTAACAGAGCCCATTCATGTACAGTACTTGTCAACAGTGTGTAACAGTACTTGTCAACAGTGTGTAACAGAGCCCATACATTTACAGTACTTGTCAACAATGTGTAACAGTACTTGTCAACAGTGTGTAATAATCAATAAATATACAGTACTTGTCAACAGTGTGTAACAAAGCCCATACATATACAGAACATGTCAACAGTGTGTAACAGTACGTGTCAACAGTGTGTAACAAAGCCCATACATGTACAGTACTTGTCCACAGTGTGTAACAGTACTTGTCAACAGTGTGTAACGGTCTATACATATACAGTACTTGTCAACAGTGTGTAGCAGAGGCCATACATATACAGTACTTGTCAACAGTGTAAAACAGTCCATACATATGCAGTACTTGTCAACAGTGTGTAACAGAGACAATATAAATACAGTACTTGAGAACAGTGTGTAACAGAGCCCATACATATACAGTCCTTGTCAACAGTGTGTAACATAGTCCATACATATACAGTGCTTGTCAACAGTGTGTACCAGAGCCCATACATGTACAGTACTTGTAAACAGTGTGTAACAGTCCATACATATACAGTACTTGTCAACAGTGTGTAACAGTCCATACATATACAGTACTTGTCAACAGTGTGTAACAGTACATACATATACAGTACTTGTCAACAGTGTGTAACAGTCCATACATATACAGTACTTGTCAACAGTGTGTAACAGTCCATACATATACAGTACCTGTCATCAGTGTGTAACGATACATGTCAACAGTGTGTAACAGATCCCATACATATACAGTACTTGTCAACAGTAAGTAACAGTCCATACATGTACAGTACTTGTAAACAGTGTGTAACAGAGCCTATACATATACAGTACTCGTCAACAGTGTGTAAGAGTACATACATATACAGTACTTGTCAACATTATGCAACAGTCCATACATATACAGTACTTGTCAACAGTGTGTAACAGTCCATACATATACAGTACTTGTCAACAGTGTGTAACAGTTCATACATATACAGTACTTGTCAACAGTGTGCAACAGTCCATACATATATAGTACTTGTCAACAGTGTGTAACAGTCCATACATATACAGTACTTGTCAACAGTGTGTAACAGTCCATACATATACAGTACTTGTCAACAGTGTGCAATAGTCCATACATATACAGTACTTGTCAACAGTGTGTAACAGGCCAAAAATATACAGTACTTGTCAACAGTGTGTAACAGTCCATACATATACAGTACTTGTCAACAGTGTGTGTAACAGTCCATACATATACAGTACTTGTCAACAGTATGTAACAGTCCATACATATACAGTACTTGTCAACAGTGTGTAACAGTCTATACATATACAGTATTTGTCAACAGTATGTAACAGTCCATACATATACAGTACTTGTCAACAGTGTGTAACTGTCCATACATATACAGTACATGTCAACAGTGTGTAACAGTTCATTCATATACAGTACTTGTCAACAGAATGTAACAGTCCATACATATACAGTACTTGTCAACAGTGTGTAACAGTCCATACATAAATAGTACTTGTCAACAGTGTGTAACAGTCCATACATATACAGTACTTGTCAACAGTGTGTACACATATACAGCACAACAGTGTGTTGTGTCTATATATATATAGTACTTAATACAGTGTAATATTCCATATATATATAGCACTGTCATCAGTGTGTAACGACATGTCAACAGGTAACAGAGCCTATTCATGCACAGTACTTGTCAGTGTGTACAAAGTTTCCATCTGTGTATGTATATACTTGTCTGTGTGTGTAATGCATTTAACAGTGTAATAGAGCCATAATTATTTACAACATTTACAACAATAAAATAGCACGGTCAATGGTGTAACAGTCTATATATACATTACTTGTCAACAGTGTATACAGAGCCCATACATACAGAGTATTTGCTACCAGGTGTAACAGTCCATACATATAGAGTACTTGTCATCAGTGTGTACAGAGCCTATACATATACAGTACTTGACAATATGTATAACAGAGCCTACATACAGTACTATTACTGAGTGTGTAACAGTTTATATATATACAGTACTCATCAACAGTGTGTGTAGAGTACATACATATACAATACTTTTATCAACAGGCTACAGCTCATACATATAGTACTTGTCAACAGGCAACAGTCTATTCAAATACAGCATTGTCAATAGTGTGTGTAACAGTCCACATATACAGATTTGTCAATAGGAGGCAATAATCCATACATATATAGTATTTGTTAACAGTATGTAAAGGCAGAGTCCATACGTATACAGTGTACTTGGTCAACAGTGTGGCTAGGAGCCCAAGCATATACAGTACTTGCCGGGCTTCAGTGTGCAACAGAGTCCATACATATGTACTTGTCAACAGTGTGTACAGGGAGTCACATATACAGTAATTTGTCAACAGTGTGTAACAGAGTCCATACATATACAGCACTTGTCAACAGTGTATACAGGGAGCCCATACAGCAGTACTTTGGTTAACGGTGTGTAACAGTACTTGTCTACAGGTAACAGAGCCCATTCATGGCTGAAAATGGTCAACAGTGTAAAAATGTGCCCATACATGTACAGCAATTGTCCATATGTAACAGTTCTTGTCAAATAGTGATTAATAGAGCCCATACATTTACATAGCACTTCTACAACAATGTAAAATAGCATTTGTCACAACAGTGTAACAGTCCATACACATAGTAATTTGTCAACACTGTAACAGAGCTCCATACATATACAGTAATTTGCCAAAATGTATTCAAAATGGAGAACAAAAATGGTTCTCATGTGCAAAAATTTGTCAAACAAATGTAACAGTCCATACACATACAGTACTTGGTCAACCATGTACAGAGCCCATACATACAGGGTACTTGAGAACAGTGTGTACAGGAGCCCATATGTACAGTACGGTCACCAGTGTGTAACAGAGCCCATACATGTATACAGTAATTTGTCAACAGTGTATACACAGGAGCTCTATATTATTATACACAGTAATGCACAACAATGTGTAACAGTCCATACATATACAGTGCACTTGTCAACTGTGTGTAACAGAGCCCATACATATACAGTACTTGTCAGCCAATGTAACAGTCCATACATATACAGTACTTGTCACAGTAAAATAGATCCCATATATACATACAGCATTTGTCAACAGGTGTGTAGTAGAGGCCATATATACAGTACTTGTCAATAGTGTAAAATAACCATACATATGCAGTACTTATGTCAACAGTGTAACAGAGACAATATATACAGTACTTGAGAACAGTGTGTAACAGAGCCCATACATATACAGTACTTGTCAACAGTGTGTAACATAGTCCATACATATACAGTGCTTGTCAACAGTGTGTACCAGAGCACATACATGTACAGTACTTGTAAACAGTGTGTAACAGTCCATACATATACAGTACTTGTCAACAGTGTGTAACAGTCCATACATATACAGTACTTGTCAACAGTGTGTAACAGTACATACATATACAGTACTTGTCAACAGTGTGTAACAGTCCATACATATACAGTACTTGTCAACAGTGTGTAACAGTCCATACATATACAGTACCTGTCATCAGTGTGTAACGATACATGTCAACAGTGTGTAACAGATCCCATACATATACAGTACTTGTCAACAGTAAGTAACAGTCCATACATGTACAGTACTTGTAAACAGTGTGTAACAGAGCCTATACATATACAGTACTCGTCAACAGTGTGTAAGAGTACATACATATACAGTACTTGTCAACATTATGCAACAGTCCATACATATACAGTACTTGTCAACAGTGTGTAACAGTCCATACATATACAGTACTTGTCAACAGTGTGTAACAGTTCATACATATACAGTACTTGTCAACAGTGTGCAACAGTCCATACATATATAGTACTTGTCAACAGTGTGTAACAGTCCATACATATACAGTACTTGTCAACAGTGTGTAACAGTCCATACATATACAGTACTTGTCAACAGTGTGCAATAGTCCATACATATACAGTACTTGTCAACAGTATGTAACAGGCCATAAATATACAGTACTTGTCAACAGTGTGTAACAGTCCATACATATACAGTACTTGTCAACAGTGTGTAACAGTCCATACATATACAGTACTTGTCAACAGTATGTAACAGTCCATACATATACAGTACTTGTCAACAGTGTGTAACAGTCTATACATATACAGTACTTGTCAACAGTATGTAACAGTCCATACATATACAGTACTTGTCAACAGTGTGTAACTGTCCATACATATACAGTACATGTCAACAGTGTGTAACAGTTCATACATATACAGTACTTGTCAACAGAATGTAACAGTCCATACATATACAGTACTTGTCAACAGTGTGTAACAGTCCATACATAAATAGTACTTGTCAACAGTGTGTAACAGTCCATACATATACAGTACTTGTCAACAGTGTGTAACAGCCCATACATATACAGTACTTGTCAACAGTGTGTAACAGTCCATACATATACAGTACTTGTCAACAGCGTGTAACATTCCATACATATACAGTACCTGTCATCAGTGTGTAACGATACATGTCAACAGTGTGTAACAGAGCCCATTCATGTACAGTACTTGTCAACAGTGTGTAACAAAGCCCATACATGTACAGTACTTGTCCACAGTGTGTAACAGAACTTGTGAACAGTGTGTAACAGAGCCCATACCATTTACAATACTTGTCAACAATGTGTAACAGTACTTGTCAACAGTGTGTAACAGTCTATACATATACAGTACTTGTCAACAGTGTATAACAGAGCCCATACATATAGAGTACTTGTCAACAGTGTGTAACAGTCCATACATATAGAGTACTTGTCAACAGTGTGTAACAGAGCCCATACATATACAGTACTTGTCAACAGTGTATATATACATACAAGGGTAATTTGTCATTGTGTGTGTGTAATAAAGCCTATATATTATACAGTACTCTTTATCAAATTAGTGTGTAAGAGGTTACATATACAATACTTATCAACAGTGTGTCATAGTCCATACATATACAGTACTTGTCAACAGTGCAATAGTCCATCCACATACATAGTCTTTGTCAATGTGTGTAACAGTCTACACACATATGTAGTATTTACAATAGAGCAACAACTACATATATAGGTATTTGTCAGTATGTACAGAGTCCTACATGTATAGCACTTGTCAACAGTGTGTGTGTACAGAGCCCATACATATACAGTAATTTGTCAAACAGGTAAATAGAGTCTACATATACAGCATTGTCAACAGTGTGTACAGGGAGTTCATACATAAGGTTGTGCATTTCACAACAGTGTACAGAGTCTATACATATAAGGTGCACTTGCTTTCAGCTTAGTGTGTATTAGAGCTCTATACACATACAGTACTTGTCAACGTGTGTACAGTACTTGTCTACAGTGTGTAACAGAGCCTATTCATGTATTATACTTGTCAACAGTGTGTAACAGCCCATACATGCACAGTACTTGAACCACAGTGTGTACAGTTCTGGCTGCTTATGATTAACAGAGCCTATACATTTACAGTACTTGTCAACAATGTGTACAGTATTGTCAACAGGTAATAAATTGTTGCATTACACAGTAATTTGTCAACAGTGTATAACAAGTTTTATACATATACAGTAATTTGTCAACAGAAAAATAGAGCCCATACACATACAGTACTGAGAAATGAGTGTGTAATAGAGTTCATACATGTACAGTAATTTAACAATGTGTAACAGTCTGATACACATACAGTACTTGTCAACTGTATGCAATAGAGCCCATATATATACAGTACTTGAGGAACAGTGTGTAACAGGAGCCCATACATGTACAGTACTTGTCACCAGGTATATTCATAGCATGTACAAGCAATTTACTACCAGTGTATAAATAGAGCCCATATATACAGTAATTTGTCATCAATGTGTGTAACAGTCCATAATATTATATAGCACTTTATTAACTGTGGCTATATCTACATGCTATACAGTAATTGTTTACCAATGTGTACAGTCCATATATATAAGGTACTGTCAACAGGTGCAATAGATCCTGTATACATATACAGTAATTTGTCAACAGTAACAGTCTATCCATATACAGTGGCTGTCAACAGTATATACAGTCTATACATATGTTGTATCAGAATATGTGTAAGAGTCTACATATATAGGCATTTGACAACAGTATGTAACAGTCCATACATATATGCATTTGTCAACAGTGTGTAATAAACCCATACATATACAGTACTTGTCAACAGTGTAATAGTCCATACATATACAGTACTTAACAACAGTGTTTAACAGAGTCCATACATATGTTGGTACTTGTGTACTTGTCATTGTGTACAGAGTCTATGTTAATATGTACAGTACTTGTCAACAGTGTGTAACAGCACATGTCAACAGGTAACAAAGCCTTCCATAAGACATACACTTTGTTAAATAGTAAGCTAATAGAGTCCATACATATACAGTACTTGTCAACAGTGTGTAATAGCACTTCATCTGTTGGTGTGTAACAGTCTATACATTTATAATACTTGTCAACAGTGTCAACAGGAGTCCATAATATTATATACTAATTTAAAGTAATTTACAACAGTGTAATAGAGTCCATACATATACAGTATCGACGGTTTCTTTATCGACGGCCGTCTACAGAACGTAACCCCCGTCGATAAAGAGGGAGTACTGAACTTGTCCACAGTGTGTAACAGTCCATACATTTACAATACTTGTCAACAGTGTTTAACAGAGTCCATACATATTCAGTACTTGTGTACTTGTCAACAGTGTGTAACAGAGCCCATACATATACAGTACTTGTCAACAGTGTGTAACAGAGCCCATACATGTACAGTACTTGTCAACAGTGTTTAACAGAGTCCATACATATACAGTACTTGTCAACAGTGTGTAACAGAGCCCATACATGTACAGTACTTGTCAACAATGTGTAACAGTCCATACATATACAGCACTTGTCAACAGTGTGTAACTGAGCTCATACATTAACAGTACTTGTCAACAATGTGTAACAGTCCATACATATACAGTACTTGTCAACATTGTGTAACAGTCCATACATATACAGTACTTGTCAACAATGTGTAACAGTCCATACATATACAGTACTTGTCAACAGCGTGTAACATTCCATACATATACAGTACTTGTCAACCGTGTGTAACAGTCCATATATATACAGTACTTGACAACAGTGTGCAACAGTTCATTCATATACAGTACTTGTCAACAGTGTGTAACAGTTCATTCATATACAGTACTTGTCAACCGTGTGTAACAGTCCATATATATACAGTACTTGACAACAGTGTGCAACAGTTCATTCATATACAGTACTTGTCAACAGTGTGTAAGAGTCCATACATATACAGCACTTGTCAACAGTGTGTAACAGTCCATACATATACAGTACTTGACAACAGTGTGTAACAGAGCCCATACATATACAGTACTTGTCAACAGTGTGTAACAGTCCATACATATACAGTACTTGACAACAGTGTGTAACAGAGCCCATACATATACAGCACTTGTCAACAGTTTGTAACAGTCCATACATATACAGTACTTGACAACAGTGTGTAACAGAGCCCATACATTTACAGTACTTGTCAACAGTGTGTAACAGTACTTGTCAACAGTGTGTAACAGAGCCCATACATATACAGTACTTGTCAACAGTGTGTAACAGAGCCCATACATATACAGTGGTAGCGGCAAGTTTGGGCGCAAGACGAATGTAAACAATTGTGACATTTAAATAGATATTTAAAGGGCTCATGACGTACCTTATTTGCCAAGCGATTTTCCTCTAAGCTTGATGACCTTCTCCAAACGTTGTGGGATGCATCTTGCCAGTTTTTCTACGTGTTGGGGAATTATATTATCCCAAATATCCTGTATTTCTATTTTTAGCTTCGCTACTGTCGAAGCGTCACGATCCTGAAGCTCTTTTTTAATGATATGCCACACGTGCTCTATGGGATTTAGGTCTGGTGAATTCCCAGGCCACTTTTTGAAGTAATCTACACCACAGTCCTCTAACCACTGGATAATAGATCGAGCTGTGTGAGCAGGAGCTCCATCTTGCATAAACCAGCTAGCGTTACACTTTTCAAAGCTTTCAGGCAGGTTATCACACAATAACTCGAAATAACTGTGCTGATTTACAATCTCATTTTTTTCAAAAAATACTAAATTGCCAACTCCACCAAATGCAAAGCATCCCCACACCATAACACTTCGAGCATGCTTTACAACTTTAGCTGTGTAGCGGGGGTCATTTGGGTCCGATCCTTTGGGACGCCTGACACGCTTGGACCTGCAGCCAGATGACACCACAAACGTTGACTCATCACTCCACAAGACTTGTTCCCAGTCTTCTAGGGTCCAATCCTTATATTTCTTGCTAAAAGCAATGCGATCCCGTACATTTTTTGCACTTAAGAGGGGAAGAACTTTAGCACAACAACTGCGATATTGTAAATCTTTGAGTAAATGATCAGAAATACATCTTACAGACACGTCCTGGAGCAGTGCAGGGTTATTTTCCTTCAGTTTTCGAGCTGTGAGTGTTGGATTTTTATCCAACTGCCTCTTTATAACCTTGGAAGTACGATTTTGTATTTTCCTTGGCCTACCAGAGCGAGGCTTGGGGGTAGGAATATCCTCACCTCCGCCGTCTCTAAATTTCTTGATCCACTTTTGAACTTGGCGCACTCCTATTCCCACACGAGTGGCTATATCTTTACACTTATAACCCTCCTTATAGAGGGTTATAATAGCAACAATTGTGTCTCTTCCCAGCTCTGTACCACTTCCCATTACAGAGATATTGAGGCAAAAACACAGAACAAAACGCAAAAAAACGACTAGTCCGCGTGAGAGAAGTTTACACACTGCACCCATGTGCTCACTGAAGCGACTAATCAGAGTTGCCAAGTAGTGCGTATTGTCTCGCCTAAATAGCGGTACAAACCCTAGCATTGAAATATAGCGAAAAGTTTGAGCGGAAATTGGTATTTATCGTATGTTTTGATAATAGCGGAAAGTTTGGGCTCCTGTAATTTTGCGCCCAAACTTTCCGCTACCACTGTACAGTACTTGTCAACAGTGTGTAACAGAGCCCCTACATATACAGTGGTCCTTCGGTTAACGAGCACAATCCGTTCTAGAAGGTTGCTCGTTAACCGAAACCATTGTTTCAATGGGTTTTTGGGTAATTGGTTCCAGCTCACCGAAAATTGCCTAAATTCAACAAAAATGGTAGAAAAGTACACTTGCTTTGAGGTGTTTATGTAGAAAGCTCCTAGATGATGATGATGATGATGGGAATTAAAATGGGGGTGGAGGGGACGGGAGAAGAGAAGGCATTGGGGTGGAAGAGAAGTCACCCCATGGCGCCATTTCACCCATAAAATTTTAGTTCTCTTGGTGTAATTCAAGATTATTTTCTTTAAATCAACACTGCACTGCATTATATATTGTCAATATGTAAAATAAATTTCAAAATGACCAATAATTTGCTTGCAAAAACAGAAAAAAGCGTTTCGTTAAAGAGTCTCAAGCAAGATGTTACTTTGACTGAAAAGACACAAAGACTGACGCATGTATAGTGTGTTGAGAGGCTGGATGGTGGACATAAAACTAGTTTCATTACCTTCAATTACATTCAATAATTGTTAAAATGACTAAAAAATTTAATATTAAACCTTTAAAATTATTGAATAGTATAAACTTCTTGATATTTGCTAAAATGGTAAGGAATTTAAGCCCTAGAACCGATTACTGTATTGGCGGACTAATACGACAGCTGGTGGACCGCCAAATGCAAGCGAAAACATGTTCAGGTCTGCTCGTAAGAAACTCGTTAATTGAGGGATTGCTCGTTAACCAAAGTTAAGAATCTTATGTGAGGTAACTCGTAAACCGAAATCTCGTTAACCGAGGCGCTCGTTAACCGAGGGACCACTGTACAGTACTTGTCAAGAGTGTGTAACATTGATTCCATGGTGATGAATACAATTGTTTGTGAAAGGAATATGCTTTACAAAAATAAACTTTCATTGTTATTTTTATTAGTAGAGTACAATATTCTGCTGCACCATGAATAAATAAATGAAAAACAGTGACATTAGCCACTATCAATAAAGCTCTTAAAGTAAATGTAGGATACTTGTTGACCTACTTCTATTATAATAGTTTAACATTTTCTTTTAGTACAAATTACCTGCCAACATTAATTGTCATCCAATGTGTAAATAAACAACACAGTACAGAACAGAACAGAACAGTTTAGTACAAGTACAGTACAGTAAAGTACAGTACAAGTACAGTATAGTACAGTAAAGTTCATTACAAGTAAAGTTCAGTACAAGCACAGTAGAGTACAGTTCAGTACAGTAAAGTTCATTACAAGTACAGTGCAGTAAAAGTTCAGTACAAGTACAGTACAGCAAAGTACAGTACAGGAAAGTTCATCACAAGTACAGTAAAGTACAGTTCAGTATAGTAAAGTTCATTACAAGTACAGTGCAGTAAAGTTCAGTACAAGTACAGTACAGTAAGGCACAGTACAAGTACAGTACAGTAAAGTTCATTACAAGTACAGTACAGTAAAGTACAGTAAAAGTACAGTACAGTAAAGTTTATTACAAGTACAGTGCAGTAAAGTTCAGTACAAGTACAGTACAGTACAGTACAGTACAGTTCAGTACAGTAAAGTACAGTACAAGTACAGTACAGTACAGTAAAGTTCATTACAAGTACAGTACAGTAAAATTTATGACAAGTACAGTGCAGTAAAGTTCAGTACAAGTACAGTACAGTAAAGTTTATTACAAGTACAGTGCAGTAAAGTTCAGTACAAATATAGTACTGAAAAGTTTATTACAAGTACAGTGCAGTAAAGTTCAGTACAAGTACAGTACAGTAAAGTTCATTACAAGTACAGTGCAAGTACAGTACAGTAAAGTACAGTACAAGTACAGTACAGTAAAGTACAGTACATACAGTAAAGTTCATTACAAGTAGTGCAGTAAAGTTCAGTACAAGTACAGTCCACTAAAGTTCAGTACAAGCACAGTCCAGTAAAGTTCAGTACAAGTACAGTACAGTAAAGTACATGTACAGTACAGTACAGTAGAGTACAGTAAAAGTAAAAGTACAAGTATAGTACAGTAGAGTACAGTAAAAGTACAAGTACAGTACAAGTACAGTACAGTACAGCACAGAATAGTACAGTACAGTACAGTACAGTGCAGTGCAGTACAGAACAGTACAGTACAGTACACCACCAGAACAGAACAGTGCAATACAGTGCAGTACAGTACAATACAGTACAAGTACAGTACAGTACAGCACAGAATAGTACAGTACAGTACAGTGCAGTACACCACCAGAACAGAACAGAACAGTACAATACAGTGCAGTACAGCACAGAATAATACAGTACGGTACACCACAGAACAGTACAATACAGTGCAGTGCAGTACAGTGCAGTGCAGTACAGTACAGTACAGTACAGAACAGTACAGAACAGAACAGTACAGTGCTACAGTATAGAACAGTACAGTGCAGTACAGAGCAGTGCAGTACAGTGCACTACAGTACAGTACAGAACAGTACAGTACAGTACAGTGCAGTGCACTACAGCACAGTACACTACACCACAGTACGGTACAGTACAGAACAGTGCACTACAGTACAGTACAGTACAGAACAGTACAGTACAGTACAGTGCAATGCAATACAGTACAGTACAGTGCAGTGCACTACAGTACAGTACAGTACAGAACAGTACAGTACAGTGCACTACAATACAGTACAGTACAGAACAGTACAGTGCTACAGTACAGTACAGAACAGTACAGTACACTATACCACAGTACAGTACAGTACAGATCAGTACAGTGCAGTGCAGTGCAGTGCAGTGCAGTGCAGTGCAGAACAGTACAGTACATTATACCACAGTACAGTACAGTACATTATACCACAGTACAGTACACTATACCACAGTGCAGTACAGTGCAGTATAGTACAGTGCATTACAGTACAGTACAGAACAGTACAGTGCTACAGTACAGTATAGAACAGCACAGTACACTATACCACAGTACAGTACAGTACAGTACAGATCAGTACAGTACAGTGCAGTACAGTACAGTACAGAACAGTACAGTGCTACAGTACAGTATAGAACAGTACAGTACACTATACCACAGTACAGTACAGTACAGTACATAAATAAAAAACTTGCCTGGCAATGTGATTAATTCTTCGCCTTTTATTACTGCCTCTTCAGTAATAACTGTTAAGTAATGGTCACTGCAAACATGGCTACTTTAATCCTTGTCTAGCTGTGTTTCAAGAAGCATAAGATAAAGTTATGTCATAATAAGTTATAACCTCAGGGTGTACATGTTGTGTGTTAAAGTATCCATGTGATCACTGGGCCAGGTGCTGGTGAACTGAAGAGAGTAACTCCACACAAGACATTAAGAACCACGCAGTGCAGTTATTGCCACAAGCAGAAAGAAAAAAAAATCAAGTGAATTACACAATGAACAAGAGATTCATTTACCATTAAAAGTATGACTGGAGGTAACATTTTTACTGAGATTAATATGATAAAGTTCAGACATTGCTATAATGCAAACCTGTTATAATGCAACTTTAACAACATCACGGTACACATCAACTACACTTCAATTTTGATTTAAGTGTATTTTAAGATTTTGTGACGGCCATTTTCTACACTCGGTCTACAGGTGACACACTCAGGTGCTGATAATGAACTCACTACTAAATACAACATATTCAATACCAACTGTTGGATATGTTGTTGAAGGTTTCATGTAACAACCACAACTTTTGTTACCAAAACAGTCAAACATTTATAAACTACAGTACATTACCTGTAATATATCCCAGAGTAAACTTTTACTATAGAGATTACTTCTACAGCCGAGGACCACTACTGTATAAACCTTAACCTGAGTTTGAGTGAAATCCCAAGAAAAATCAATAACACAAAATCTACTTTGTGGAGATGAACTAATAGGAAAAAGATTCTGGGTTGCGAAGCACTGTGTACAGTAACCTATATATTCTGGGTGGTGAAGTACAGTGTACAGTAACCTTTATATTTAACTCTTAAACTGATAAATCCCTCAAAAGAGGGATTTATAATGCACGTCTCAGGTTCCATACACTACCCAATAATCCTTACCAGAGCTTCCTCAGTTGTCTCTATCAACATGGAAGATAAACATTGAGACAGTCTGTCACCTCCACCCCCCATAGTAGCTTGACCGACACAACAAAACACCGCTGCGTGGGTCCCATCGGCATGATTGCCATTGCCAAGTGTGGACACACTGTATACAAAGTCTTTGGTATAATAAGGAGGCACTGCTTCGAAATGCCTTCACTTCCATAATTTTTAATTCAGGTACCCATTTACAACTGGGTGAAATGGAGGTCCAGGAATTGAACCACAACCCCTGGAACAGGAGAGACGAGTGTTGTATCCACCCGACCACTGCACTGCCGTTATGTAAGAATATTTATATTTCATCTTTCACATGCAAGAGATAAAATCTGTAAGAATATAACATGCTTAAAAAGTTATTATTTATTCATGTTTATTGCACATACAGTTCAGCAGGTTTCTCCATAGCCCACAGTCTAAAGGCTAATGCATGCCAATAAGCAATGCCATAATGGACGGGCAAGGTGAAGCAAGTTCTGTCTTGAGACCATCTGGCAGAAACTTTTAAACATATGAAAAAATTCTAGAGCAAAAATGTTCTTTGTCTGTTAAATGGTAAAGTTTTATTTCATCTTTATCTTATTACCTACTTGTGAACAAAAATTAAACATAGAACATGAAGAACAGGAGATAATAATAACGTTTTTATGCCTAACTATATAGTCTCGAACAGGACACTGTCTTACTACACAGAAACACCACTCTTGTGAGGAAGTTCTTCTGCAGCAGTAGACTCTACCATTAACCCAATTCCTACTTACTTTTCCACAACTCTATACAATATTAACTTTTTGAGACCATCTCACAGCCAATAATAAAACTTACAGAAAAATAACATTTATATAGAAAATTAAAACTATTAGAGAACTAATCCTAACAAAGAGAGTATCAGAGATTTCAGGTTAATACATATCCTTCTTACTTAATTCAACAAAAAAAATCCCTGAAAATGTAAACGACAGTCCTGACCAATCAACCTCACTTTTTCCTTTTTTTAGTTTATACAACACAGTACAGTAAGTGTATACCCACAGTGTCCTTCATGACAGTCTGTTCTGACACACCTCCACCATGACAGTCTGTTCTGACACACCTCCACCATGACAGTCTGTTCTGACACACTCCACCACAGACAGTCTGTTCTGACACACCCCCACCATGACAGTCTGTTCTCACACACCTCCACTATGACAGTCTGTTCTCACACATCTCCACCATGACAGTCTGTTCTCACCACCACCATGACAGTCTGTTCCTCTCACACCTCCCACTCGACAGTCTGTTCTCACACACCTCCACCATGACAGTCTGTTCACACACCTCCACCATGACAGTCTGTTCCCACACACCTCCACCATGACAGTCTGTTCTCACACACTCTCCACCATGACAGTCTGTTCTCACACACCTCCACATGACAGTCTGTTCTCACACACCTCCACCATGACAGTCTGTTCCCCACACACCTCCACCATGACAGTCTGTTCACACACTCTCCACTCATGACAGTCTGTTCCCACACACCTCCACCATGACAGTCTGTTCCACACACCTCCACCATGACAGTCTGTTCTCCACACCTCCACCATGACAGTCTGCCTTACACACTCTCCACCATGACAGCCTGTTCTCACACACTCCACCATGACAGTCTGTTCTCACACACCTCCACCATGACAGTCTGTTCTCACACACCTCCACCATGACAGGCCTGTTCTCACACACTCCACCATGACAGTCTGTTCCCACACACCTCCACCATGACAGCTTCTCCCACACACCTCCACCATGACAGTCTGTTCCCACACACCTCCACCATGACAGTCTGTTCACACACCTCCACCATGACAGTCTGTTCACACACTTCCACCCATGACAGTCTGTTCACACCTCCACCATAGTCTGTCCACACCTCCACCATGACAGTCTGTTCCCACACACCTCCACCATGACAGTCTGTTCCCACACACCTCCACCATGACAGTCTGTTCCCACACACCTCCACCATGACAGTCTGCCACACACCTCCACTCACTTTGTCTTCTGTTCCTTTTATTCTGCTCACTTTTAATGTTCCACTTCATTCTGGTCTCTCAATTCCTTTCACACACCTCCCATTATCCCCATCCAATGATACTTCAAATTTTCTAACAACTTTTGTAAATCTGAATTGAATTAAAAACCATAGGTTTGGAAATATAAGGGACAGGATACTTCACAAAACACACACACACACACACACACACCGACCAGACTATCATCGCTCAAAGCAACCTTGACAGGCTACAGGCATGGACTAGGAGAACAAGCCATCAACCACACCAAAACCAGTAGCTATGCACATCAATACTGCCACCACTCCAAGTGCAAGCCCAGCAGTCACAGTGGGTGCCCATCCTCCAGTTAGTGCAGTCTGCCAAACTCCTGGTGTTACCATAGACCACAAACTGGACTGAAGGCCCATGTAAACAACACAATCAAGGCAGCCTCAGCTCGAATCTACATGCTACGACGACTTAGGACACTTGGGGACACCCACGCCAGCGCTGAGGAAGATCTACAATGCCTTTATTCTCCCCAAACTAACGTATGCGTCACCAGCCTAGTCGTCTTCTCTCAACTCCACCCAACAACGTCAGCTCGAAGGTACAGAGGGCCCTGCAGAATCATGCTCGGCGCAGAACTACCTGGCTACATCAACGCTCTCTCCACTCCTGAAATGCCATCCCTCAGTGACCTCCACCACTGCACTAGCAGAGGTTTGCAGTGGACCACTGCACCATCGCCGCCACCTGCCACCAGCAGTCCCCCACCCACCTCTGCAGTCCGCCACTACAAACAAAATTCAGCCCATAAGAGCCCGAATGATAGATATAAGAACAGCACCACCCATCTATTGCTAAAATAATAAAAAACCCTGATTTATGTACTGTACAGCCCTGTAAATGTATTCAACACATATCATTATGTCTAAATCAAATGTAAGTTTGTATCTTTCAGCCACCATAAACTCTATTAATAAACCGTTGTATTATCACACACACACACACACACACACACACACACACACACACACACACACACACACACACACATGCACACATGCACACACACAGCACGCACGCGCACACGCACACACACACCAAAGGTTAAAACATAGTACACACAGAGATCTCCTTAATAGATGTATTATGATAAGGTTGCAGTGCATAGCTTATTAAGAAAATAGACTTAGTACAGTTATTAGATAAACTTCATTATAAAATATATCACTAATACATTCCTTAGTTCATAAATAATATAAAAACATCATTCCTTTACTATATACTTGATAAACAAATGACAATCTCTAAATTTAATAAGAAGTTTATATTTTAAATCTAGCTCTAATAATCAAGATAATTCATACTGTAAACAAATATTAATTATAACTTCCATGTTAAAAAACACATAAACATAAAAATATTTCTAAAGTTCTATTAATTCCATTATGAAAATATAAACATTAACCATCCTAAATATATATGCTTCTTCGTGATATTTTGTCTTATTTATTTCATCACATCAAGATGATGAAACCATTTTCCAAGTTATATTCCTATTTTCTTCCTAGCAATACAAACTATGGGAAACAGCCCACACGACACACAAACCAACAGACAAATATAAAAATTGCAAAAGCTCATTTTGATTCACATCACAAACAACTTAATTATTCTTACTGAGAAATAAGTAGTTCTCACAAAACATACAACACTTGCAACCAGTAGAGGCTGGTGGGAGCTTTGTGCCTCACCACAGTAATAGTATGGGGAGAATATTTAAACATTTAATTAAAAAATTCCTGTTCTTAACCTTTTTGGGATTACTTCAAGAGTGACTCAAAAAAAGAGACGTTTCAGGAAAATATTAGTAACTATTGACCAAACTAACCACACCTCGATAATGATGAATAAAATCGCCTTCACTGTGCCTATAACCACCACCCCACCCCTGGTAGACCAGTGACATCTCTTTCAGACCTCTAACACACTATACTGACCAACGCAGCAGTTCAGTTTGCCCACACTATATGACCCATATACTGTACAGTAAAGTACTGTTACCACTTGACACAAGCTGAAGCCATCACCTTAAAGTAATTAATGCACTTAACACTTATAAATACTGGCAAGTAAAGGAAGTTTTATTTAAAGTTCAAATAAATAATATTAATGGCTATAACCTGGCTCTTATCAATTTAGAAATAAATAAAACTATGAAAAATACAAATATATTTTTGTATACAGTTTTTGGTGTTTAAGATAATGAATCAAGTTTTAGTAAAAACTGAAGCAAAAACAGCTTAGGTACATGTTTTTTAAAAAAAACTGCATAAAATGCAGCATATGTTTTGTATAACAAATGTTTGCACTGTAATATCTTAATAAGGGAAAACTTATGCTCACCTTGTGTGTGTGTGTATATATATATATATATATATATATATATATATATATATATATATATATATATATATATGTATGTATGTATGTGCGTATATAAATAATAATAATACGTGATACAGTAATATATTACACAAAACAAATTACAGTATCATCTCCCACCAAAATATAGAGAGATGAACAAAAATTACATCAAAACAAAATATATAGTGAGTTAAAGTAGTACATGTGTATAACACATAACTGAGCTACTGTTTCATGTGCAAGGACGGTATAATGGTGCACACGGTAACTTTTATAAGGTTTTATATAACTTCAAACACTTGAGATCAACAACTTAGCCATGACTATGTTCGGCCCCTTATCCTGGTCACTGAGGTCATTTGTTGTGTGTAGTAGTCTAACAGGCTGGAGGTCCACAGTCGTGTATGACCTCACCCAGGGTACAGTCCAGGGTCTAGTGGCGACTTACTCCAGGGTATAGCATGACAGATGCAGGGCCAGTCTAATATGGACAGATGGTAGTAGTTCAGCATGAAAAAGCAGCAGTGTTAAGAATCTGCATTAAAATTATGGTGTAAGAGGAAGGAACATTCTCAGAATTAAGTGACCATCACTAGCTGATAGGTATCCACCATAGACTGAATAGTGCCAGGTTCTTCCTGGAGCCGAGATATTTACTGACCATTATCATTATATCACACCTGAATAAAGAAGATTCGCATTTTGCTCGTCAAACCGCCTCCTTACAGCAATTCCATTACTTCAACAATAGTGTGGGAGACTACAGAACTGTTAATTGTTCTGGAGTTGTTAAAGCTCAATATCCTTCGCCACATAAAGAAATTATTCTGCAGCAATTCATTCAATCTTTTTCTAGAAGCACTAAACTCTAGCACAGCACTTCAGGAAAAGGTATTTATTCAAGTTGAGATGACAAGGAAAGCCCGTCAGTTATGCTCTTTTCTGGGCAAATAAAAAAAGCTTACAGTTGAACGACAAATATATGCCAAGAACAAATGTGCTAATATTCATACCCAGCATGTAGCTTATTAGATAGGTTTCAGATATCATCATCAACTGTAACTCTGGTGACTGTGTGTATGCATAAATCAGAGATTATATGTCACACAATGTGCAGGTTCCTCCTTTCGATGCAAATTTACTTTCTTTCAAGTTGAAGTTTCAACCAATGGACAAGCCGGTATGAAATGCAGTGCAAATAAGATCCTCTATATATATCAAAGACTACCAGGCTCCAGATACTACATGTGTACGATCCTGGCTGTTAAATGATGAAATTCCAAAATTATTCTCAATCATTTGGTCTGTTTATTGAAAGGAAACTCCAAACTTTTAATTAAATTACATTTTCTTATTAGGAGACTTTTCATAAATAAATATTAAAAAAAACAAGCAAGTAAATACAATGTCAGAGTGTAATAATAACTGTCTACTACAGAAGGAATTCCCTAAACTTTAAAATATTTTATATTAAGTTTACGAACAATTTTAAACATTTCAGGGAAAACAAGGGAATACAGCACAGCACCACAATGAGATCCATCTCAATTTGGAAACAGAGAAAGTATAAAGAAGGTGTGAGAGTCTGTCTCCTTTGTTACATGTAATAATTGCATTTCAGATCTGTAAAGACAAGAAGATATTGAAACTTATTAACCATCACAATTATTAGATACAGTATTATGCCTTTCTCCCTTGGTAATGACTACTGCAACTGCATCACTGAACCAGTCCTTTAACCCTGATTCTTCGCAGTTAGTCAAATAGAAACATGTAAAAGTATGTAGGGTTTTTAGTAGCAAAACCTACTGTTCGTTCTCTATTTATTGAGGAACCATTCTCATAAGCAGTTCTTAAGTGTATATCACCGTAACTTAATCAATGTAGCTTGGTGCAGCAAGATGAAGGACGAGGCTCTATTAAAGAGCCTTCAAATACGTCCGGCTGGTGTGAGGTGTTGAGGACAATCCTAAGGCAACCGGCTTTATATGTTGACTCATCAGTCTTAATGCTGCACTCTCAAGGAATTCACAAGCCTATCACAGTGATGACCATGCCTACCTCATGGACAGTGGAAGTTACAGGGGGGTGATATGATTATATAAAACCCAATGTACTGCCCTATTTATATAGGAGCATGCTTATATGTGATATTTGCCAAAGGAGTGTCAAGTGTTACTTACTGTAGTGTGTATTAAGTAACTGTTTTTGCCTGAAGGTTGATGGGTGCTGGTGCTGTAAACTGTGGTGTGCTGCAAGCATTATTATTTCTCAACAGGTAATTCACTCTTTCATGCTAGCTGGATATTGTTCCACACAACAAAATTCACAACCTTAAGTCAGTATCACCAGAGTCTAGTAAATTCAGTTCCATTTTCTTTTGAATCAAAAAGAAAAATTTTCGTTTGCTTCTTTTAAAAGGTTTATCCTAATTCTTTTGAAATAATTAACACCACATCCTTGGTCCTTAAATAATCATCAAACAAATTTATCTTATAGCTTTGCTACACAAAAACAATTCCTTTGTCCTTACTCCTCACTGAATAATCTTTATGTTCAATAGCGAGATAAAACAAAACCCCTGGTCGCAGCCTAGATTTAAAAATCTCAGCACACTGAAAACCGCAATTTTACCCCACCCAGAAGTCGGGCTGGTTGAGTGATCAAGTCTTGAACGGCTGGCCATTGCTAATCTATCACGGGCAATATGCGCACGAACACACAAGCAGGAACCTTCTAGGGCTTCTTGCTACCAGTCTGTCATGTTATACACATCTTGCTTTGTAATGGTAAGCAGTCATAGTATGACGCATGATAACAATATGTATTAGTGTATTACATTTTATACCCATCAAAATATCGTCATAAGTATTGGACATGAAGGAAAAAGTCTCACCAATAATTGTAGCAAGAAAGTAAGATCCAAAAGCGCTTGTCATGCGAGTGAAATCAAACAGAGATGACCGACCTGAAGTCATGTGCAGGAGAAGGGCCTTTAAAAAATAAAGGGGATACAATAGTTGCTCAAAGAGTAAGCCGTATGTCTTCTTTCTGCCGTATTGTTGAATAACAAGTTAAATTTTACTCATATATAATCCAATCTGTAAATATTAGATATACAAAGGTGATATATTTCTGGACAATATTGTTTTAGCAAGTAACCTCATATTTGTCTTTTTTACTAATGTCACCTTAGTATTGAACTGCTTTCTTCTCAGCTTGCCTGTGTGCTGGATTTCTGTCCACCTGCAAGCTCACACAGAGGATCATAACCATCCTCCATCCCTTCCTGCATCATTCCAAGCAGTGACTTCTGTGAGCATAACGATTCTAAATACAAGCAAAAGCCCAAGAACACCATTCCTGCAAGTAGGTGCATATTCAGAGATACACAAATAGAAAAACCTTTCATGGGACTTCTGTACTTAGGAACACGTGACAGACTACGGAGGAAACGTGAGCAAAACGGCCGGATGCAAATTAAAGGTCCACTGTTGTTAAAAGTTTACTACGCTAAGGTTACCTTATGATTTTGTGTACACAGATACAACATTTTCAGCAAATAATTGTTATTAGTTGAAGAAATTTGATAGTTACCCACTAATGGCCCTGCTACTTAACAAGAAAGGGGTGGTGTAAATATGTGATATCAGAATCAGAGACTGACACGTACATGACTGCGTGACCTTTTCCACGAAATAATGTTCCTCACGTTGTGTAAGATTTTGCCTGTTCAAGCATTCGCCAAGACCCGATGCTTTTTTTTCCCTTAACGGAGGCTTGTAGCCCCTGAGTGCCGTCTGTCATCAAGTAAATTATTTCATCAGCTATTTAAAGTCTGTCTGCTTTAGAACACCTATTAGGAGCTCCATGGGTCGCAAAAACCTCTGCTCTTTCTTGACTAACACCTCAAGTTTGATGTCATTATGATCATGACCAACTCTAAGCCCAATTGCTTGGAGCAACCCCTCCTACCTCTCTGAGGCAGTAGCCGCCCTGGTTACATGGACTGTGTTCCTGAAGGATGAACTATTAACACCTGGTATCATCTCTCTACTAACCTCCAGTTTGACACCTGAATCCAATACTTCCAAACTATTGCGATGCCCAGCAGGCTAACCGGTGATAATTAAAAAAGTTGTTTAAACCCAAAAATGCTGTAAAATATTGTAAAACGTTTTCATATACAGCATAGTTCGATTTACGCATTTTTGTTTAATGCTGCTTATCATTTACGGCACCTTGCCAGAATGAAATGTTTTAATTATCTGCAATTCATTACGCCAGGAAGCATGTTTGTCGGTTTATCGAAGATATTTTTATCGCAAAATTCATACAAATTACCCAGCCAGAATATAATTAAGATTAAGGGAATTCTGATATTATTGTAGATTAGTATTTAAATATAAAACATCATAAAATTTGGTATTAGACATACAAATTTAGATCTATAGGTTACATTGTATATGAGAAAGAGCAAAAAATTTTATCTTTTGCGCAAAAATATATGACGCTTATTCAAAATATTGGCAGTCTTGCATGAATCCAGCAAATACTATATTATCTTAACTTTAGTCTGGAAGTATTATATTGGTTACTAAAAATTGTACATACCTGTTTATCCCAAACACATTTCTCGGAGAGGAGTGAGCCAGCAAGCTGTAGAGAGGGGGGCAGGAGTCGAGTCCATTATTTGAACGGACATTAACCGGCAACCGGTATTTTCTCTTAAATATTAATTGTGTGTATACCATCATAAAAACAAGATGTTGCTTTACAATACAAACATGACAGTCGGAAAAAGTGTAGTTTTTGGGGGGGTCAGCCTAGTCTATTTCCACTAAATCCCATATAAAACTTGTTAGAGTTTCGTTTACCGTTTTACTTCCACGGGTTCAATTTGAGCGTAAACCCAGACTATATACCATACATTGATATTCGATACAGGGTCAGTGAATCGTTGTCATCCTTCATTCACATATATTGATATTTCATCTATTCAAAAATATTCTGAATATTTATTAATGAACGTCCAACTGTTATTAAATATCTGATGCACTACTGACCTTATCGTTTTATTATTACAGCGTTATAGAGGTTCAAACCAATAAGGTCGCTGAGTGCCGCCACTCACGGGCAGAGGGCTAATTCGGCCTGAGGTGATAACACGCCACACCATGATTGCTGTGTATATCACGAGTGCAGGGAAGGGATGGAGATTAATCGTCTTCTCGGTATCTCCAGGAGATACAGTTAGGGCTTTGGGGTGAGGACATCAGGAGTGTGTCAAGTGCTCACTGCGGCCTGAACGGTAGCACAAGAGTCACTGCGGAGAGGATCAAATAGATATTTAAGGGAAGCAGAGATACACCACTTCAATCGTGTGGAGAGCAACAAGGCAATAAGAGATCACTGTCACTGAGATATCCAACAGGAGGAATACGGGAGACTGGCTGACAGCAGCCATCCCAGCACGTAAGGAAATCCCCAGCACAGAGCGAAAAGGCTCTGCTGCACGTATGATGTGGGGTTGATTTTTGGAGACCACCATTTTCACTGATGCCGAGGCTGTTTTTACATCTGTTGCAGCAGTCGGTCGCCAGTGTTGGCAACATTGCATTACAAGACATGTCATAAAGAAAACATCTAGTTTATATTATCGACATGGTCAGTGACAACCTCCTGGCGTATGGATGATGGATATTTGAGGGAGCACGGTGGATTGCAGGATCAGTATATGGTATTGATACTCTAGAGACATTCTTTCCATCGGTGCAGGCAGGATGCCATCCCAGAGCCCCTGCAACTTATATATATGGCAAAGACCAGTAAAGTCAATGCATATGTTGGGCAGCCAGGCGTCAATGTGAGGCTGCCCAGATATTCTATTGACTGGCTCCCCTCAAAGGGGAATTCAACTGTAACCCAACAGGAGAATCTTTGGACACATATGGTTGTTGGAGGGCGGGAGGAGAAGGATTAGGGAGGCAGTGGAGACACAGGCAAGAATGGTGATGAAATCGCTTCTGGTGATGAACAAGCTCTAGTGATGAACAAGCCTAGTGATGAACACTGCCTGCAAGCCTATAGTAGGGATGGAACATCGCTATAAGCTCAGTGATGAACAAGCCTAGTGATGAACAAGATGAACAAAGAGAAACATCGTTCAAGTCATAGTACATGAATATGCCCTAAACCTAGTGATGAGCAAGTTTAGTGATGAACATCGCTCTAAGCCTAGGTGATGAATACCCAAACCTAGTGATGAATTGCCTAGTATTTAAACAATGCCCTAAGCCTAGTAATGAATACCTTAAGCTTCAAATGAACATCACTCCAAGCCTAGTAATGAACATCGCCCTAAACCTAGTGCTGAACATCGCCCTGCTCACAGATGAACAAGCTCTAGTAATGAACATCACCCCAAACCTAGTGATGAACACATTCCAAGCCTAGTGATGAACATTGCTCCCGTTTAGTGATGAACATTGCCCTTAAGCCGAGTGATGAACAGTTTAGTGATGAATAATATTGCCCCAAGCTCTCAGCAGATCAACAAGCCCAGCGGTTTAAACATTGCCCCAAGCCTAGTATGAATAAGTTTAGTAAATGAACATCACCCTTGCTTCTAGTGAGATGAACACGGATGAAGTGATGTTACTGCTCTGGATAAAAGGATGGAAATATCATCTCTGCCCATTAATGTCCTATCCAGATGAACAAACCAGTATTCTGGAATAGATGTTAAATGCTCAGTGACGAACATTGCCCTAAGCTCTGGGTGTGATGAACAAGTTTAGTGATGAACATTGTTCAAGCCCAGTGATGGAACAAGCCCAAAGCCTAGTGATGAACAAGTTTGGTGACAGAACACGTCTTCAAGCCTAGGTGATGAATGGCCTAGTGACGAACATTGCCCTAAGCCTAGTGATGAACAAACCTAGTGATGAACATTGCTCAAACCTAGCAGATGAACATTGCCCTAAAACCTAGTGAGCACATGTAATCATTGAACGAAGCACACTGA
>NW_024732395.1:0-7390 GCF_018991925.1 Homarus americanus | reverse complement strand
CAGGAACGGCTCCAGCGCAGGAACAATGTAATAGTTTTTGGAGTCCCAGAGAGCCAGGCAGAGGGAACTGTGAGTAAGGAAACACACGACAAGGTGCTGGTTCAAAATATTTGCACAGAGGTTCTGAAGATTCCAGCAACCCCTCAGGATGTGAGGAGACTGGGACAAAAGCAGGGGGCTAAGCCTCGCCCCCTCAGGATCACATTAGGGAGTGAGGAGGAAAAATGGCAAGTTATCCGGCAGGCAAAAAACTTAGCAAGGAGCGAGGCATTTCGAGATGTATTTATTCACCCAGACCGCACGGTAATGCAGAGGGAACAGCACAAGAAGCTCCTGCTGGACTTGAAGCAGAAGAGGGAGGAGTCGAGGAGGAACGGGGACAGGTGCACATGGGTTATACTCAGGGGGAGGGTAGTGGAAACAAGTGTGCTGACACAGGGCCAGGGGGCAGCAGTGCACCCTCCACCCACTCAACCCCCCACCCGGGAGGCGGCACCAGCTCAGCCTACCGGACAGGAGGGAACGAGCGCCGTGTAAACAATGACATTTTTAACCACACCCTGCAAAATACAGTGTACTTAGCAAATGCTGCAGCTTCTGAGAATGTGGGTGGAGCGGGTTTATTACTAAGAGCAGAGACGTTACCGAGAACAAATTCTGGCTTGAATGTCATGTACACTAATACCGACACGTTCCTGGATAAGAGGGAGGAGTTTGAAACACTACTAAGAGTACACCAACCAGATATTGTAGGAGTTGTAGAACTGTTGTACAAGAACAGGAGAATCGACCCAGAGGAATGTGAGTTCAGTATTGCTGGATATGACTCATTTACGAACCTAACTCAAGAATCCTGCAGGAGGGGGGTGGTTATCTACGCTAGGCAAGACCTTAGAGCCAGCCAGGCGAGGGTACAGGGAGAGGATGTCTTTGAAGAGTCCAAGTGGTGTAAAATTAAATTAAAGGGAGGGGACTTACTTATCGTCGGGTGTATCTACAGATCCCCGAACTGTGGCCCACTAAATCAAAGGAACTTAAGAACCTTAATAAACAATGCGGCGATGCTCAACCCAGCCACCTCCTTATCATGGGGGACTTTAACTATGGCGACATCGACTGGAGAAACGAGTCAACCCCGAATGACTTGAATAATCCTGCTACTCTTTTTGTAGAAACTCTGAGAGATAATTTTCTGTTCCAACATGTGAGAGACCCGACACATTACAGAGGGGAGCAAACACCCAAGCCACTTGACCTCATCATAACAAACGAAGAGGGTATGGTGGCCAAACTGGAACACCTTGCCCAAGTTGGCACCAGTCACCATACAGTGTTGTCATTCAGATTTAACTGTTACCTAGTTCAAGATAAGGCCAGGCCAAGGTGCAAATATTACAAGGGAAATTACAATGGGATGAGGGAAGAGATGAGGGGTATCAACTGGCCTGACTTATTAAGGCACAAGAACGCAGACACTACGCTGAATATCATAACTAGTAAAATGACCCATTTGATCGATAAATATATACCCAAGACCAAACCCAGTGCTTCTAGGAATACGAGGGGATCCCTACACATGAACCATGTGGCGGTCGACAAAATTAAGAAGAAAACCCAGAAATTCAAGACGTGGGTTGGGTCAAACGATGAGCAAGACAGGAGGATGTATGCAAGAGCCAGAAACCAAGCAAAGATAGAGTGTAGGAGGGCTGAAAAGGAGTTCCAAAGGCTGGTTGCACGCGAGGTCAAGTCAAACCCAAAGGCGTTTTACCGCTATGCAAAGTCGAAATTGAAAACGCGAGTAGGAGTATCAGACCTGAGGCTTAAAGATGGTAGTTACGCAGATTCTGACCAGGATAAAGCTGAGGCATTGAACAGCTTCTTTTCCTCAGTGTTCACAAGAGAGGATGCAACTAACCTTCCTGTGTTTGAGGACAGACGGTTCGACACAGCACTGACCCACATTGTGTTCACAGAAGAGGGTATTAGAAATAAACTGTCCAGGCTAAAGGTCCATAAGAGTCCTGGACCTGACATGGTGCATCCTAGAGTGCTAAGGGAGCTGTGCAACGAGCTTGCAGAGCCCCTGAAGATTCTGTTTTGTAAATGCCTGGATGAACAAATGGTCCCCAGTGAATGGAAAGTGGCTTATGTGAGTCCTATCTTCAAGAAGGGCGATAGGCACTCCACGAACAACTATAGACCGGTGAGCCCGACCAGCATAATATGTAAAGTACTTGAGAGTATTATCAGAGATGCAGCGATGGAACATCTACTACGAAACAACCTTGTAAAAGATTGCCAACACGGTTTTATGCCGGGGCGCTCTTGCTTGACACAATTGCTCAAGGTATTGGATATTTGGACCCATATTCTAGAACGGGGTGGTAATATCGACAATATTTACCTAGATTTTGCCAAGGCTTTCGACAGTGTACCCCACGAAAGGCTGAAAATCAAACTGGAAGGGTACGGAATTCGGGGAAATGTCCTAGCGTGGATAGAAGACTTTCTACATGACCGCAAGCAATGTGTGGTGATTAATGGCACGAAATCGTCATCTGTACCTGTAACAAGTGGGTACCGCAGGGTAGTGTATTGGGCCCGCTGTTGTTTGTTTGTTTCATAAATGATATGCCTGACGTTGTACACTCCTCCATACAAATGTTTGCCGATGACGCCAAGTTATTTCGGGAAATTAAGAACCAAGCGGACTGTGAAGAGCTGCAGAAGGACCTCTGTGGGCTCCAGGAATGGTCGAAGGAATGGCTGCTGAGATTCAATGTCACGAAGTGTAAGAGGATGCACCTGGGGCGCACCAACGGTAAGGAGGCACCATGTCCGTAACGGGATGAAGAAATGTAATGAGTTGAGACTGTGTGAAGGAATTGAAAAGGTTGACAATGAGCTGAAGTTCTCAAGCCATTGTGAGAAGAAGGTAATCAGGTAAATAAATTATTGGGTCTTATAAGAAGGTCATCGATATCTAATGGTCCGTCCCTTGATGATCTTTCAGGAGGAAGTGCTTCTCTATCTTGAGCATTGTCACTCCCCATCTGGTCTCTGGAGATATGCTAGACTGCTGGTTGGCGAAAATGGTCAAAGGAGGGCCACCAAGCTGGTGCCTGCACTTCGGCATCTCAGCTACCCTGCGAGATTGGAGCGCCTGAACTTGCCTAGCTTATACTACAGACGGGCAAGGGGGGACCTAGTTGAGGTTTATAAGCATCTCAGGGGGCACTACTCAGTTGAGTGTCCTTACTTGGAGCTGGCGGACGCTCGCCCCACAAGGGGTCACAGCTCAAGATTGAAGAAGCCGCAAGTCCGGAAAACCGTGAGGGCAAACTTTTTCGGAGTGAGGGTTGTAAACTCTTGGAACAATCTACCAGAAAGTGTTGTGACGGCACCGAGTGTGAGCTCTTTCAAGAGAAGACTTGACCAACACTGGAGCGGGTTCAGGTACATTCAGGAGCCGGTGCATGCCCAGTATTTGCCAACAGTGCGTGACAGAGACGTGACCGATCGCCCGGGCGGCTAGCGAGCCGACCTTTTGGTGAAGAATATAAAGGAAAAGAGTCGTGACCGATCGCCCAAGCGGCTAACAAGCCGATCAGTGGCGAAGAGGATAAAAGTAAAAAGTAAAAGTGTGATGACCGTGGTGGCCCGAGCTGGTTCCCTGTCGTCACGCTCATGGACAACAGGTATCCAGTATCACAATGACGGCGTCTAACTGGCTGATTCTTTAACCAATGAGTGACAAGCTCCCGTCAGAATAAGGTTGCACAAAATAGATCAAAATTATAGTTTGTGGCAGAATTTTTTTTTTGTTTCAGCCAATTTTTCCTTCGTGCACCATAGTCCAAGAGCCCAGGCACTTTTAATCATGTGTCTGAGGCCAAAAGGTTTGAGGGTCGTTTCTGAATCAGAATTTTATGCTGAATCTGAAAATCTATTTCTTAATTGCCGCAGCTGCTGCGTTTTTGGAGAAAAACAGCGTTTTTTGTTGTTTTTATACCCTATTTTGGGGAAAAGTATAAAACAATGTTTTTACTTCGTGGAGTTATTAAATATCCATTTATACTAGCATGTATGGTATCAAAGTACAGATATTATGTTGTTGAACACACAGGCATTAAAAATAATACATGTAAGCTCAGTATCCATGGTTACAGGAGTGCTATTTGCCAACAAATGAGAACATTTGTCCATTATTTCTCACGGATCCCCTAAGATACATGTATATCATATTGTATTATTGTTGATTGATTGAATTGTTGAAAAATATTCAAGCATAGCATGAATATATGGTTGTTGTTGTTATTTTTCTGTATTACTCCTACACTGTGTGGAAATTGGAGACAAACGATGTAACACATTTATCAAAGAATGTTTTGAAGACCCTGCAAGGTTTGAGAAACCGATTTCTCGATCTAAATTGAAGAATTTCTCATCAGATGCTATACGAGTTAAGCTCACCGTTAAGGACAGAAAGATTAAAGAATTGCAGGGGACACGTGATTTATTTGGAAGACTGCTTTACCTAGCAGCGAGCAACAACGTGGATTTGGCTTTGGTCTTTAGATATCCCCTTACACCAGTGCCATTGACCATAGCACAAGTGGATGGGTCTGTTAACAAAACGGACAAGTCAAAACTGATGCATAAGTTGGAAGAAAGAGTGAAAAGTAGCAAACCAGTGAGTCGGGATGCATGTGCCATTGATGCAATGTTTCTCATACGAACTCTAGTCAATGTACCAGCCACATTTGGTGAAATTGCCAAACTTGTTCTGACACGGTTGTTGGGATTTGCCAAAAGGGTAGACTTTGTATGTGATTCATACAAAACCCCATCCACCAAAGATATCGAGCATGGTATCCGTGGATCTGATGCTACACATACCAACTTCATTATCTCTGGTCCTGACCAGAAGCGCCCAAAGGATTTCAATGCCTCGCTCAAGTCCGCGAATTTCAAAACAGCCCTCCTACACTTCCTTGTAAAGGAATGGAAGAGAACATCATACATTGAGCAGATCCGAGGCTACACGCTATTTGTAGGACTGGATGACAAAGCCTATCAATATGATGTAAAGGATGACAGTATTCACGTGCAAGAGGTCCCCAGCCTGGTCTGCAACCACGAGGAGGCAGATACTCGGTTGATCTGGCATGTTAAGCATATGTGCGAGTCCTACAAAGGTGGTAACATCATTATCCGGTCCTCTGACACTGATGTTCTTATAATTTTGCTTACGCATGCCCATGTCATACCAGGACAGCTATGGCTCGACGTTGGTGTAAGTACTAACAACACCAGGCGATATATAGATGTATCCCAGTTAGCTCACAGCCTTGTGTGGTGCCCTGTCAGGACTCCATGCCCTCACAGGATGTGACTACACAGCTAGTTTTGTACGCAAAGGTAAAGTCCGCCCTTTGGCTTTAATGGAAAAGGAACAAAGGTTCATCGCAGCATTCGCCAAATTGGGAGATTCAGCTCACATATCATCAGATCTGTTAACAGACATGGAGGCCTTTGTTTGTAGCATGTATGGGAAGCCCAACCTAACATCAGTGAATACAGCCAGACATATGCTATTTGATCAGCATTTTGCACCAAAACAAAAATCTCAGCCTTTGCATAAAATCAAAGGAACCGACCCTAGTAATTTGCCTCCATGCAAATCTGTGCTCTTGGAGAAATTGAAGCGTGCAAATCTGGTAGCATCAATGTGGAAAAACGCAATTACCCCAGAATCGTACAAGTGGGCTCCAGAAGAAAATGGATGGCTGCTAGAGAACGGTCGCTATGTTATTAACTGGTTTGAAGGGCAACAGGTCCCAGAAGATGTATGCCTCCACATTGATGATAACGTGGGTACAGATATGGCTAATGAGGAGGAAGATGAAACGGAGTACTGTTCCTCCTCTGATGAGTCAGACAGTGACTCTGACTAATTTGTGACACTACAAATTTTATTGGAATATGTTTTGGAGACATAACAGAACAGTTTGTCTAAGTTTTCCTACATTATAACAATTAGGCCATGAGAGTCTAAGGAACATGCCTTGTTGGCGCTTTATTTAGTACACCAAATTCATAAGTTACAATTATGGTATACTGCATAAAACTGGGATTCAGTTTTATGTACACTTCTGCCTAAGGTAACCATAACCTGAGGACAGGAACTATGGGACGACATTTAACCAGATTTTTTGTCTTGGCAGCAAAATCTGACAGGGGGTGGAGAAAACTTTACTGTCAATATTCTATAGCAGTCACATACTCGCAATAAGTATTGCTATAAGTGTTATACAGAGGTTATAACCAATTTACAAGATCAGTATCACAGTGACATTATAGACGATACATCCTTCATGAGAAATCACTGACTGCACCGATTAAAGAACTGGTTTTTTTCACAAAAGAGCTCTTGTTACCATGGATATCCAGCTTACATGTATTATTTTGATGTATGTGCGTTCAAAAAGATAATATCTGTACTTTGATACCATACATGCTAGTATAAATGAATATTTAATAACTCCACGAAGTAAAATCGTTGTTTTATACTTTTCCCCAAAATAAGGTGCGAAAACAACAAAAAACGCTGTTTTTCTCCAAAAACGCAGCAGCTGCGGCAATTAAGAAATGGATTTTCAGATTCGGCATAAAATTCTGATTCAGAAACGACCCTCAAACCTTTTGGCCTCAGACACATGATTAAAAGTGCCTGGGCGCTTGGACTACCATGTTTTGACTGAGGCTCGTCTTTCATTGGTTAAGGAATCAGCCACTCACACGCCGTCATTCGGATCACCTGAAGGTTCGGCCCTCAGCTTATTTCATTTTAAAATTAATCACCCTAACCTAACCTCACCTCACCTTACCTTACCTTACCTCACCTTACCTTACCTCACCTTACCTCACCTTACCTTACCTCACCTTACCTTACCTCACCTAACCTAACCTCACCTTACCTCACCTTACCTTACCTCACCTTACCTTACCTCACCTCACCTTACCTTACCTCACCTTACCTCACCTCACCTAACCTAACCCCACCACCCCTCACCTTACCTTACTCCTCACCTACCTTACCCTCACCTTACCCTTTACCCCTCACCTACCTTACCTCACCTTACCTCACCTACCTCACCTCACCTTTTACCCTCACCCTCACCTTACCTTACCTCACCTTACCTACCTCACCATCTTACCTCACCTCACCTTACCTCACCTTACCTTACCTTACCTTACCTCACCTTACCTTACCTCACCTCACCTCACCTTACCTCACCTCACCTCACCTCACCTTACCTTACCTTACCTTACCTCACCTCACCTCACCTCACCTTACCTCACCTTACCTTACCTTACCTTACCT
>NW_024732394.1:0-9261 GCF_018991925.1 Homarus americanus | reverse complement strand
TTTTTTTTTTTGATTTTCGTCTTCATTTCTTCATTTTAAAATTTTCGCGATTTCTTTCCTTCCCTGTATCCTTCTTTCTTTCCTCGCCATCCTCTTTATTTTCACCCTTCCATCATCTTTATCAGTTTTTCAATTTTCCCTGTCTCCTTCCTCCCTTCCTTTTCCTATTCTCATCTTTCCTTCAACCTTCCCTCCTTCATAATTCCTCTCCATCTCTCCCTCTATTCCTTCCTTCATCACCATCATATAAAATCATACTCGCTTCCCCCCTCCCTCCTCCCCCCCCCAAAAAAAATATTCATCCCAACTTAAAAATTCACGTTTCCTGGCCACTGAGATCACCTACCCTGACCTTACCTTTACTTTGACCTGACCTGACCTCTCCCGAATGATGCCTTATACCTTATACCCAAAACGATATATACCCATACACCAAATGAAACTCGAAGAGACTGACTATAATGTGTGTGTGTGTGGATATTAATCTGTTATCATTCAATCAAAAGTTTATAAGGTTTTACAAAGTTGTTTTCATTTTAATGTGGACTGGAGACCCTGTATAATATAAGTTGACTAATACTATACTTATGAGTGTGAGTAAACACTAATTCACATCTCTCTCTCCCTCTCTCTCTCTCCAGTCTATTTCCCTCGTCTACTCTCTCAATAATATCATTCTCTCAATCTACATCTCTCTCTCTCTCTTTCTCTCTCCCAGAATATCAACAGTGAGTAAATATAAATAACCACACGATTTTACAGAATAGGGATATATATGTGTTAGAGAGAGAGAGAGAGAGAGAGAGAGAGAGATAAACTAACCATGGGACCTGATCTATCACTCATTTGAACCTAACCTAACCTAACCTCAACTATGCTTACAGAACCATTCCCCTCCTTCCCCCCCCTC
Organism: Homarus americanus; assembly: GCF_018991925.1. Classification (NCBI taxonomy): domain Eukaryota; kingdom Metazoa; phylum Arthropoda; class Malacostraca; order Decapoda; family Nephropidae; genus Homarus; species Homarus americanus. The sequence goes on along the minus strand of NW_024732394.1, from coordinate 8,351 downwards.
GGCCTCCCAGCCCTTGACTGTAGGAGGAATGGGCGAGATAGGGCAGGAAAGGTCAACTGGGTGAGTATACACAAGGTCAACAGAGGTCAGGAGCCAAGAGGTACAGATCTCCGTGGGTCATGGTGGTCATACTATATAACTGTCCTGTAGAAGGTATTGTTTCTCTCTCTCTCTCTCTCTCTCAGATAACCCCCAAGTTTGTTATGACTCTTCCTGGACAGTGTATTTTTATCTTCAAATAGGATATGTTATCGTGTATCTCTTGTTAGGACGAGGGAACAAATAATTTATTGAATAATGGCAGGTTGAGGGAGAGAGCGATGTACTGTACAGAACTAAACAAATAATTTTTTGGAAATACATTGTTTTTAACATTCAGTTCCATAATATTCTGACTTCTACTGTTTAACTATAATCTGCCTACGCTACCGTTCACGGGATGAATATGGGTGCACAATAAACTAGCCGCTGTATGTGGCAAAATTCAAAAGCGGATCCCCGCCTTTTTATTACATACTAGGAAACATCTCACACTCACACACACGTATAGATGATCAGTAAGGAGGAGCCTCGACCTGAGCCCTGACAGAACGTTACAGGTGTACTATTTCGTCAGGCCGCGGTTAGGAAGTATATGAGAGTGATTTTGGAAGTTATATTTATGTTCCATATAACATATTTATGGTTTATGTGTGTGTGTGTGTGTGTGTGTGTTTGTGTGTGTGTGTGTGTGTGTGTGTGTGTGTGTGTGTGTGTGTGTGTGTGTGTGTGTGTGTGTGTGTGTGTGTGTGTGTGTGTGCGTGTGTCTGTAATTATGTTAGCTTATGTTTGGTTAGTTATTAGTTGGAGTAAGTTGTCGTGGAGATTTTTCAGGTTAGGTTATATTAGATTAGGTTAGGTTGTGTTAGATTAGGTTAGTTATTAGTTGGAGTAAGCTGGAGTTAAGATTCTTCTGGATATACAAAACACTAAAGTTATTATCCAGCGTAATCCTCCCACACACCCCAGCAAAATGATTCACAGTGGAGACTGATTAAAGAATGCTTGTGTTGTGATAATAATTCCTCTTATTGATTAACAAACTTTAAATAAAATGGAACAAGGTTGAGTGATGGTTGTTGAACTGATATAGAAATGTTAAGTGGTAGTAGATATAGTGTAAAATAAGTCATTGAGTGATACTGTAGTTGTGTAGTACCCAAGTTTGGTTCACTTGTATGTTACTGAGGAAATTATTCAATTAGGCTTATTGTCTGACAGGTCTCGTCTCTCTTATGGCATTTGGCTGAATTAAGGTATTAAGTTTTCATAAATTTTAAACTATTACACTGTGGTTATATTACGACATATTAAACGATTACAGTGTTATATTACGACATATTAAACGATTACAGTGTTATATTACGACATATTAAACGATTACAGTGTTTTTGATACGACATATTAAACGATTACAGTGTTATATTACGACATATTAAACGATTACAGTGTTATATTACGACATATTAAACGATTACAGTGTTATATTACGACATATTAAACGATTACAGTGTTATATTACGACATATTAAACGATTACAGTGTTATATTACGACATATTAACGATTACAGTGTTATATTACGACATATTAAACGATTACAGTGTTATATTACGACATATTAAACTATTACACTGTGGTTATATTACGACATATTAAACGATTACAGTGTTATATTACGACATATTAAACGATCACATTGTCTATATAACGACATATTAAATGATCGTTTACTGTCTATATAAATTTATATATAAACGATTATGTAAGTATATTACGACATATTAAACGATATAGTAAGTTATATTGCTAAACGATTACATGTTATATTACGACATATTAAATGATTACAGTGTTAGGTTAACAGATATATAAATTATTTATAGTGTTATATTACGTATATATTAAATGATTAAGTAGATGTTTATATTAAATGATTACAGTGTTATATTACGGTTATTAAATGATTATAGTGTTATATTATTTATTATATTAAAATGATTACAGTGCTATATTACTAATATATTAAAACGATTACAGTAAGTTATATTACGACATATTAAACGATTACAGTGTTATATTACGACATATTAAACGATCACATTGTCTATATAACGACATATCACCAATAAAAGAAAATATATAGTTTTTGTATATGTTTATCGCTACACATTATTTATATGTTTCTGAATAACATAGCTGATTAATCAATGTTATTTATCACATATCACTTTAATAAGTATTTCAGCTTTCCTAACCTTATATAACATGTTTACCATCACGTGACACAGACAGACACCTCTCTCTGTGGTAAAACGGAGTTAGATACACGTCTCTCTCTCTCTCTCTCTCTCTCATGATCTGACATAACTCTTGGAAACTTCTGAATTAAACACCAGTAATATATCTTTGTACGATAGTTCCCCTTATGTTGTTAAATATGTATAAACTATTGAGAAATAATTAACAAAATAGTTACGTAACATCAAGTGTGTGTGTGTGTGTGTGTGCGTAATAAGGAGGACTAACAATCTTCACCTTACTGTAAGATCCTCCCACTTCACTACACATATCAACAGTAATCTGAAAATAAACCAGAGTAGAACATGTTCCCGCCTTGTTATCCTGTTAATTACGTTTGCGTGTCAATTGGTCGTTAACACCACCAGGTAACGTAATTACTAACGAAGTAATTTTATCTTCGGGGATTGTAATGCATGTTCCATTATTCTTAATTCCTTTGGCCAGACCACCAAATTGTTTCACCCAGGTAATGATGATACAGGTGGACAGTTATGTTATGTATTTAAAAACGAAAATTTCATATGGTGCCGGAGTGTGTGTGTGTGTGTGTGTGTGTAGGTAGGTAAACAGCAGAGGTAGTGAAGCTTCTTGTCATAAACCATGTACACCTCCCTCCTATTCTGTGTATTACATGTTAGTTGTGTCTTTATCGTGTTGGTCATTTATCACTTATAAGTTAAGACCCCCCCCCCCTCCCCTGCGTATTGTTATTTTGTTATACTCATTCTCTTACACTTATTTCTCTACGTACTTAGGAGTCACATTGAGTCAAATCTTTTTCTATTTAATATTTCAGGTTTTACATATTCGTGCATAGGATCTTTACTCATTACTAAATCTTACCTTTATATATAGGACAATTTCCCCCATAATTACGAACTTTTACTTCAATACATCAACGTTTCGTCCGTAAATTGTTTTTAGTTATTTCTTACACCCAAAATAATTAAGTTACGATTTATTTTGAAGTTCATCGGGAATGTAGTTTATAAATATCACCACTTGATTGTTAGGTTAGGTTAGGTTAAGTTAGGTTAGGTTAGGTTAGGTTAGGTTAGGTTAAGTTAAGTTTGGCCGTAGGTATAGTGTCTGGCCCGGTGAGCGAGGTATGGCTGTGAAAACGGGTCACAGTTTTATTTATCTCAAGTTGTTTATTTCTATTTTATAAACTAAAAAGAGTCAACAACATTTTCTTTATACACCAGTGCACAGCATAGTACGAGTATACAGTGTTGTGTATGGTGTATAACGAGGCCGCTCCTGTGTATGATGTCTTTGTCTTGTTGTGTATGTATGTATTGTTACTCGTATGATGTACTGTATGGTAGGGTTGCCATCACTCACTTTAAGATAACTTTAATCGCTAGATTTAAGGTCCCCTAAAAATGTTGTCGGTCGCTGTTCATAATTCAATCCGTCTACTCTGATTGGATCTAATTTCATGGATCTCTAGTTATTATCAATCATCTCTTTATTTTTTATGACAATTCGTGAAACTTTACATTTTAGTTTTTAATTAGTTTTTCGCTCATTGAATCTCATTTGTCTCTTGAAATTTAACTTCTGTTTGATTCTTGACGTAATTATCTGACGTGGTACTTTATTTTATTATTGTTAAGTTTACACACACACACGCACACACACACACACACACACACACACACACACACACACCGTCTCTCTCACTCTGTTGTTTAAGGTAAGAAAGTGTGAGAAAGTTTACACACATTAGGTGGGAAAATGTTCCTCACTTTGCGGGCTTCGATAGGGTAAATGATCTCATCTCGTGTCCCCAGAGTGAAGAAAAACGTCTCGTGTTTGAGTCGGTGAGGCAGCAAACGTTCCTTACGCTGTGAGCTGAGAGTTAAGCTAGAGTGCCTGGATACATACATACATACATCGTTGTTCAGATAGATATTTAGTAAAATCGTATTACATGTTCACAATGATTCAGCACGTACTGTACAAACAATATACATACTGTAGACAGTGTAGACATACAGCTGAAGTCTTTAAAACACGTAATGATGTTGGTAATTACACTTGTCCACAACGATCAGAAATTATATAGAACTCTTTATCATTGTTCTAGACATTGGGGAAAATGTTCTAATTTCTATTAGTAAATCTGAAGGTAAGTTTCATCTCTTGTGTTCAATGAAGTTGGATTAGGTTGGGAGTGAGTTATTTGCGAGGCGAATTGTGTGTTTTCATCCCTGGAAAAATATGTACTCAAGGAAGAAATTGGGAAAAATAGTAGGTTTAAAGTGCTGAGTTTGGTGAATTTTCCATCTAAGAAGTTGAATAAGTCGACTGTTTGTTTATGGTGTGGCAAGATATTACACCTCCCCTCTCCCCTCCCCCCCCCTCCCTTCCCCTCCCCTCCCATCATCGTGTGAATTCTGCGTCAATTTGATTTCTTATGCATGAGTGAAGTAGATTTTCATGTCATTGTTACATCACTGTTGAACATGCACAGTTGTTATGGGAAGTGTTAGGGAGGGAAGGATGAAAGAAGAGGGAGGGGAAGGGGAGAGAGTGAGGAGGAGGGAGGACAAATGGGAGAGAGAGAGAGAGAGAGAGGTTGGACGAGGGGAAATTGCACGGAACAGAGGGTAAAGGGGAGGGGAAAAAGGCAGGCGAGGAGAATGGAGAGAGGGAAGCGGGGAGAGAGATAGGGAAGAGGGGAGTGATGAAAGTGGGGAGAGAAAGTAGAGAGGAGAGAGGAAAGAAAACCTTGTATGAGTATCAATTCCAGTTTTATGCTAATTGTGTTGTTCTCTCTCTCTCTCTCTCTCTCTCTCTCTCTCTCAATCTGGCATTTTCTCCACTAGGAATAAATACTATAAGCTCCTCTTGAAATCTATATAGAGCATCCCTTCTGAGGGTTTTCCTTGACTGGGGATAATATGCAGCGATGCTTTCCCTCGGTAGGATTCCCTTCACTTGGGTATCCTATCCGCTGAGATTTTATCCACAGGGATTTTTATCCTTAAAGAAATAGTAGTTGAGACCATCCCCCATCGACCGCCCCCAACATAACCCATTAACATTGGTCTTTATCCCCTGGTGTTAAGTTTCTCTACCCGACGTAAATTTGATAACATTCAGGGCCTCGTACGGCTGGACCTGACAGTACCTGGTGTTTGTGGGGCATAAACGCCAGGTAGAGGTTCATATGATAGTGAGGCGGGTGGTGGTGATGCTACCATGGTCACTGTGTCTTGTCATTATACTTGGTTGAGTGTTTTATGCTCGAGGTACAGAAAGTATTACTGCATAACTCTGAACATGAGAGAGAGAGAGAGAGAGAGAGAGAGATCAGTAGCGACTATATTGTCTATAGTGTAAGACAAGGTGTAGAGACAACTAACTATAACACCTTGGCTATACTGTATATATTCAATCTGTCTAATTGTTATAGTGTTAGGCATTACTGTTCCCCTGTCTCAACATTTTCTATCTCTGTCTCTTAATGTACAGTCCTCTTGCATCATCTCGCATCTCATCATCGTCTCTGTTTGTCTCTCAGGAGGTGTTGATGTCTCTCTAATGTCTCAATTGTTGGTGTTCTGTGAGAGGAAGAATCTGGAGGTCAAGGTTGTTCAGGGGAGGAGGAGAGGAGATAGAAAAGTAAGATACGGAGGAAGGAGAAGGAAGATGAGGGAGGAAGGAGAAGGAAGATAAGGGTGAGAAGCGGAAGTGAAGTATTTAAAGGGAAAGAAAAAAATAGAAAGATAGGGAGAGAGTGAAGGTAGGAAGGACAGGGGGGAGTTTTTTGCGGCATTAGTAATAGAGGATACGGGGAGAGATGGAAGAGATAAAGGAAAGACTGGAAGGAGAAATGAGGAGGCGGAGAGAAAAATACAAAAGAAAAGGGAATTGAAGGGAGGAAGAATAATATGTTTTTGTAAGTGTGATTAATGATGAACCCAAGAAGAGAGAGAGAGATAAAAGTAAAAGGAAAGGAAGGGGAAGGAAAAGGAGGAGAATAATGAGGACATGAAGAAAGAAATATAAGAAAATGAGGAAAATATATAGATTTTCTTTTGCAATTTGGATATAAAAAAAACATATACGCTTGTTGAAAATAGGAAAATATATTCTCGTTAGCTCCAGATTTCACCATTAATATTACGAAGAAACATTTATTTCAATGAGAGTTATAGAATTTGTTTACTAAATGTTTCAAGTACTAGCAGGCCACACTACCCTTGAGCATTACTAGCAGACCTTCGGCAGTACTGACAGAAGGAAGTAACGAGTCTTATAAGCAGTAGTTTAAGAGAGGATCCTGTGCTCTCCCACCCACAGTTAAAAGTCGTTAAATAAATGATATGATATAATCTTAGGTGGGAGTTTCACCCAATGTATTCCGGGGATTAGACTGCAATTATTCATAGAGTTATCCTTGTGTGTTAAGGATTATCCATCGTTCTTCAAGGATATACATGTCTTTGTTCATGGATTATCGCCTCGTTCACGGAGGATAAGGTCACCCTACTTGATGTATTAAATCATCATACTAAGTAGAGTGACATTGTCCTTGTTAGGTATTTATGTCGTCACTTCAGCTAGCATGAAGGCAAGGGTTTATACGGTGTCTCCCTTAATGAGTTGGTCGTAAGTGTGAGTGAGTCTTTAGTGCTTATATCTCTACAGCACACGTTGAGGAAGTGACTTATCCCAACACACGGAGGCTATAACTTGTATCCTGAGAGAGACTTACACTTAATAGTATATTAAACACATACGGACGTCTCTCTCTCTCTCTCTCTCTCTCTCTCTCTCTCTCTCTCTCTCATACTTGCATAAGTCAACGTTTATATACTACAACATTTACGTTAGTTGATATCTAACTGAATCTCTTATGTTGCGACCAACCAACCAACCAACCAACCAGCCGACCGACCGACCGACCGACCGACCGACCGACAGCCTTTGTGTTGCTAAGCTTTTTGATGTGACTTGTAACTTTCCAAGTGCTTTATTTAATTTTCTTGGTGTGATCCCTTTAATCCGTGTGTGGCAGTGATGAATTACTGAAGGGCTCACCCTGTGATGGCCAGGTGGAGGGTTGTGACGTAACTCCTTCAACTCCATGTTTTAACTCCCTCACTCCGACGATTTAACCACACGAATACAGTGTCGCCTTACTCAGGGGAATAAGGTATCAAGTATTAAGTCATCGTACTCAAGAGATTAAGGCATCGTACCCAAGGTCTTGTGGTAATACATTTTTAAATATATTTTCTGATATTTTCTTTTTTACTACGGAACGTTAAATTGGAAATCTGTTATGTCTTAGGTTGTGTGAGAGAGACGGCTGTCCTTTGTGTGTGTGAGACAGCTGTCCTTTGTGTGTGTGAGACAGCTGTCCTTTGTGTGTGTGAGACAGCTGTCTCTTGTGTGTGTGAGAGACAGCTGTCCTTTGTGTGTGTGAGAGACAGCTGTCCTTTGTGTGTGAGAGACAGCTGTCCCTTGTGTGTGTGAGACAGCTGTCCTTTGTGTGTGTGAGAGACAGCTGTCCTTTGTGTGTCTGAGAGACAGCTGTCCTTTGTGTGTGAGAGACAGCTGTCCCTTGTGTGTGTGAGATAGCTGTCCCTTGTGTGTGTGAGAGACAGCAGTCCTTTGTGTGTCTGAGAGACAGCTGTCCTTTGTGTGTGAGAGACAGCTGTCCCTTGTGTGTGTGAGACTGTTGGCCCTTGTGTGTATGAGAGACAGCTGTCCTTTGTGTGTGTGAGACAGCTGTCCTTTGTGTGTGTGAGACAGCTGTCCTTTGTGTGTGTGAGACAGCTGTCCTTTGAGTGTGTGAGAGAGACAGCTGTCCTTTGTGTGTGTGAGACAGCTGTCCTTTGTGTGTGTGAGACAGCTGTCCTTTGTGTGTGTGAGACAGCTGTCCTTTGAGTGTGTGAGAGAGACAGCTGTCCTTTGTGTGTGTGAGAGACAGCTGTCCTTTGAGTGTGTGAGACAGCTGTCCTTTGTGTGTGTGAGACAGCTGTCCTTTGT
>NW_024732393.1:0-23466 GCF_018991925.1 Homarus americanus | reverse complement strand
ACACACATACACACAGTCCTCCAACACACACACACACAGTCCTCCAAAACACACACACAGTCCTCCAAAACACACACAGTCCTCCAACACACACACAGTCCTCCAACACACACACACACACAGTCCTCCAACACACACACACACACAGTCCTCCAGAGCCCTCCAACATGCACAGTCAGCCAGGTCCCACACACACACCCTCCACTGCCCAGTGTAGGAGCACAGTGTTGAGTGGTTTATGGGCTGACCATAATAGCTAAGATAATATATAAGTAACTTAACTGATGAGGCTGAAGTAACATGCTGGGTGTTAAGTCTTGCTCAAGGTTCTCTCACTTCTCCATTGGCCTTCAAGTACACCAGCTGTCACCTGCAACATGCTTAAAGTTGTAATTTACGTAGAATGAAAATTAAACTTGCAACTTCCATCTACCACTACACCACGTGTACTCACTGTCCCCAACTGTTTACATAAACCATTACCTCCACACTAAAACTATAGCATTTTTAGATCTCATGGTGTTGTCCCGACCTCCGTAAAGTGTCATTAATGCAAGAACGAATGTAAGTGTCGTCAAGACCAACACATGTGGTAACTCCAACGAGAACCAGGTCAATAAGGTAAGAAATAAGGGATTCCAACATATGGTGAGAGTCGGTTAGATTAGGTCCGGTTTATGTTTTTATAGGTTTTTTTTTTTTCATTCGCTGAGCCAATATTTTTTTCGGGAAACACCACCAAAAAAATCTATAAAAAACGACCAATTTCCGACGGAAATGGAGGTCATAACCGATCTAAACACAAATACGCTAATATTATTTTGTTTTACTTTCTAATTGTTGTGTGAACATACAAATGGACCTTTTTACACCAGGAGACAACCAAGGAACCTCCAGGTTACGTTACGTTACGTTGTTAGGTTAGTTATGGTGCTTTTTGGTTGTTGACCAATGGGTTTTTCCGGTTGTAAAATCCATGGTTGTCCACTTTTAAAAAATTACCAGGAACCTTAATGTTACGGGATTTAATATATACTGTATTCTGAAACGTCTCGCCCTCTAGCCTAGCCTAGCCTAGCCTAGCCCAGCCCAGCCCCGCCCGGCTCACTACCTCACCTCATCCGGTTCCCTACCCCGCCCCGCCCCGCCCCTGCCCCTGCCCTGCCCTGCCCCTCCCTCCCTCCCCGTCTGCCTCTGCCTCGCCTGCCCCTGCCTGGCCTCACCTCGCCCGGCTCCCCTCCCTCGCCTTGCCTTGCCTTACCTCTGCCCTGCCTCTAGCCCCTGCCCGGGCTCCCTACCTCGCCTCACCCCTGCCCGGCTGGCTCCCCACCTGCCTCACTCCCCGCCTGGCTCCCTTTACCTCGCTCCACCCCCGCCCGGCTCCCCACCTGCCTCACCCCGGCCCGCCCCTACCTCGCCTCACCCCGCCCGGCCCCTACCTCGCCTCACCCCGCCCGGCTCCCTACCTGCCCTCACCCCGCCCGGCTCCCTACCTGCCTCACCCTGCCCGGCCCCTACCTGCCTCACACCCCTGCCCTGGCTCCTCACCTGCCCACCCCGCCCGGCTCCCTACCTGCCTCACCCCCTGCCCGGCTCCCCTACCTCTGCCTCACCCCCGCCCGGCTCCCTACCTGCCCTCACCCCGCCCGGCCCCTACCTCCACCCCGCCCGGCTCCCTACCTCGCTCACCCCGCCCGGCTCCCCACCCGCCCCACCCCGCCCGGCTCCCTACCCTGCCTCACCCCGCCCGGCTCCCTACCCGCCTCATTCCTCCTGGCCCCCTACCCCCCCCACCCCGCCCGGCTCCCCTACCTCGCCTCACCCCCGCCCGGCTCCCCACCTCACCCCTGCCCGGCCCCTCTACCTCCTCCCCTGCCCCGCCCCCACCCCTGCCCCCCTACCTTGCCTCACCCCGCCCGGCTCCCTCCCTCGCCTTGCCTCACCCCGCCTGGCTCCCTCCCTCGCCTCGCCTCACCCCGCCCGGCTCCCTCCCTCGCCTCACCCCGCCCGGCTAGAACCTTTAATAAATTGTTTCAACTCCCAGAAATCGTAACTAAAGAGAAAGCAAAGAACTAGCCAGTAAAAATACATCTTAATTCCGCAAAAAATACTTCTATTTGTGTTAAATCTAGTGAATGCGGCGCAGTTGTCAATGGTGAATACAGTGGTGGTGATGAACTGCGCAGTTGTTGAGTTATGACCACCCGGCTCCCCCATAAGTGTGTTGGGCTTCGAAGCAAGAAATAAAAAATAAATAAAACGGTAATCTAACCCAATCTGGTCATTGTACTCACTTACTGGTTAATTATTACCTAAATACTGATGAACGGTTTACGCTCGTTACTCACTACCGGCTCATAGTTTAGGCTCGTTTGTCATGACTCATTTGGCGGTATATTTGACTAAAACATTAAGAAATTACTGGTTAGACGTTAGAGAGCCACTTAATATAATACTAATGTATTTGTTTAAGCTGCACAGTAGGTACCATGGGCCTTAGAGCCCAGTGAAACGACCCTATGAGGCAATTGAACTGTAACAACCGGCCGGCAAGTTTTGGACTTAAATCAGCATTTATTACGCCATAATTAAGTATATTAAACACTACCCAAAAGAATAACCATTTCTCTTGGCCATTTGGACTGTAGGCAGTCGGGCAAAAAATGTACACGTATATAAAGGAGACTAGAGGAGCGGCGCTTACCTGCCTGTCAGCTGCAGTCAGTGAGTGGCGAGTGGTCGGTGAGGAAAGGGACGAAGGCCAGTTAGTCGAGGCCTTATATGTCAAGGTTCACAGTGACGTCACGAAGCTTCACTGAACCATTTTTTTGCTTCATTGAATCATTTTTTTGCTTCATTGAAGCATTTGAAGCTTCGAACTTGTATATACGTTAAAATACGTAAAAACGTCAAATTTGTGGCCCGATTTAACTTTTCATTAACTTTAAGGGAATAATACAACGAAAACAGTGTCCCAGAAGGAAAAGAAAAGCAAAAACAAAGCAAAACGGCTCTGTGAGCGGCAGTTTTTGGAGTAACTATTATATTTAATCACAGAAAACGGAGCAGATATTTAATCATAGAAAACGGAGCAGGAGTAACTATTATATTTAATCACAAAATGGAGGGGTAACTATTATATTTAATCACAAAATGGAGGGGTAACTATTATATTTAATCACAAAATGGAGGGGTAACTATTATATTTAATCACAAAATGGAGGGGTAACTATTATATTTAATCACACAAGACGGAGCAGGGGTAACTATTATATTTAATCAGTGTTCAGTCGCAGCCAATATATTAAATATTGACCTCATAGATAATTTTTCTATTAAATTTGTTTATATCTTGACAGTCTTGGTCTGTCCTTCACTGTCGACAACAGTATTGAAGTAGTTAGGTTGGTTGGTGATATAGAGATGAACCATTAGCTCTGAGGGTGCAGTACCAGGCCGGTCTCAGTCAGGCCAAGTTATTCTATTTCATGTTTTCTTGGGCCTTTATATGTTAGGGGAGTCCCTCCATGATCCTTGTGTCACTAGAAGGATGATCCCCATCTTTTTTGTTTCTAGTTTTTATTGTGGGTTTTTATTATAGTTTTGGTAATATTGGATATTTTTGTTATTTCTCCTTTATTTCTGCATATATTTCTTTTTTTATTTATTTATTTAGTTTATTTTGTATTTCCTAATTACTAGTTAAAAATAAATAAAAATTTACCAATTGTTCACTCAATTATTTAAATAAATTGTATAAGGATTTAATATTTAAGAGAGAGTCACTTTGGTAAGGGAAACTATGTTAAGTCTTGTTAAGTTTATTTTACTCTCTCCTCTTGGTCACAGATCGTCTTGTTACTTCACACTCTAGTGCCTCTTGAGTTATTCTAAAGGTATAAACTATATTTACTGTGTTATTACCGTACATATGGTGGTCCTCAGTCCACATTCCTGCCACTAGGGTCCAGGTACAGGGTGTATTAATATACCTTCTCAGTGGAAACTTTTCTTTTTTTACACACACTGTACTGTACGTCGCCGCTCTTCAGTGACTACATCACAACACATTCACGTAAATAGTTCTCAGTTAAATCAGTCGTTGTAAACAAGGAAATAAATAACTTTCTCCTATTATAACTGACTTTTAACTCACCCTGTTAAAGCTACATTTATTAACATCAGTTGTAACATTAATGAGGGACATCTGTACTGTACTGTACTGTACATCAGTTGTAACATTAATGAGAGACATCTGTACTGTACTGTACTGTACTGTACATCAGTTGTAACATTAATGAGAGACATCTGTACTGTACTGTACTGTACATCAGTTGTAACATTAATGAGGGACATCTGTACTGTACTGTACTGTACATCAGTTGTACCATTAATGACGGACATCTGTACTGTACTGTACTGTACATCAGTTGTACCATTAATGAGGGACATCTGTACTGTACTGTACATCAGTTGTACCATTAATGAGGGACATCTGTACTGTTCTGTACAGAACTGTACTATACTGCACTGTACTGTTCTCTACTGTACTGTTCTGAACTGTACTGTACTGAACTGTACTATACTGTACTGTACATCAGTTGTAACATTAATGAGGGACATCTGTACTGTACTGAACTGTACTATACTGTACTGTACATCAGTTGTAACATTAATGAGGGACATCTGTACTGTACTGTACTGTACTGAAATGTACTGTACTGTACTGTACTAAAATGTACTGTACTGTACTGAAATGTACTGTACTGTACTGAAATGTACTGTACTGTACTGAAATGTACTGTACTGTACTGTACATCAGTTGTAACATTAATGAGGGACATCTGTACTGTACTGTTCTGTACTGAACTGTACTATACTGCACTGTACTGTTCTCTACTGTACTGTTCTGAACTGTACTGTACTGAACTGTACTATACTGTACTGTACATCAGTTGTAACATTAATGAGGGGCATCTGTACTGTACTATACTGTACTGTACATCAGTTGTAACATTAATGAGGGACATCTGTACTGAACTGTACCGTACTTTTCTGTACTGTACTGTTTTGTACTGTGTTGTGCTGTACTGTACTGTACTGTACTGTTCTGTACTGAACTGTACTATACTGTAGTGTACTGTGCTATACTGTACATCAGTTGTAACATTAATGAGGGACATCTATACTGTACTGTACATCAATTGTAGCATTAATGAGACATCTGTATTGCACATCAGTTGTAGTATTAATGATGGACATCTGTACTGTACTATTCTGTACTGTGCTATACTGTACTATTCTGTACTGTGCTATACTGTACTATTCTGTACTGTGCTATACTGTACTATTCTGTACTGTGCTATACTGTACTGTACATCAGTTGTTGCATTAATGAGACATCTGTACTGTACATCAGTTGTAGTATTAATGATAGACATCTGTACTGTACTGTACATCAGATGTACCATTAATAATGGCGTTACAGCTACATTTATTTCTATAAATTGAAGGGTAAAGTCTACATATCTCCCTTAATATTGATGTAATTGATCTGAAATTCATTATGAGCAAAGAAACCTTAGCTTAAAGTGCCACTTTGTTCAGTGTTCTTATGAATGCAGCAGATGAGAGCTAACAGGCATTAGTCGATCCATAGTTTACCATGATGAGGTGTATCAAGTGAAACAAGTATATGGAGCAAGTAACAACATCACTACATTATAAGATGTTGTAACTGATAGACTAAGGTTAGGATATAAGTACCTCTGGCAGTATGTTCCTCAAGCAGATGTGAACAACACTATATGTAGTGTGTGGCCAGACATATGGCCACACACTCTGGCAGTATGTCCCTCAGGCAGATGTGAACAAGACTAAATGTGAAGTGTGTGGCCAGACATATGGCCACACACTCTGGCAGTATGTCCCTCAGGCAGATGTGAACAACACTAGATGTGAAGTGTGTGGCCAGACATATGGCCACACACTCCAAAACTACATCCTTAAATGTGTGAAAATAGAACCTGAATATTAACCCTCAAGAACAGTACAGAACAGTACAGTATAATATGGATCAGTACAGTATAATATGGGTCAGTACAGAACAGAACAGTACAGTACAGTACAGTACAGAACAGTACAGAACAGAACAGAACAGTACAGAACAGAACAGAACAGTACAGTACAGAACAGTACAGTACAGTACAGTACAGTTGTCCCTCATTAATACTACAACTGACATACAGTACAATACAATACTGTACAGTACTGTATAATATAGATCAGTACAGTACAGGGTTAAAGCTTCACATATAACAAAGACAATGTTGAATCTTGGTCGAACAAACACTAAAACAGTCACCAGGAAAGTGATCTGGACAATAAATACTGACTCCAGTTTACTGTATACGCAATGTAATGAACTAGTGACCCAAATTTATATAAAATACTCGTCTCTATGAGTTATTGGCAGTCACCTTCAACCCTTGCCATCATGTTATTTAATAATATTCTATCTAGAATCATTTCCAGCAATAATTACGGTCATAAAACAGTAAATTATCATAAATATTACCTTGGCTCCTCCCCGGGCGTCGTCCAGACCAATCTAACATTTGGCTCTCAACTCAAAATATAAACCAGCCATGGAATCTTCTGCTCATTAAATTCCATAAATACAAAAACCTATTATTTTAATGCATCTTTACTCATAATGAATTTTAGGGCAATTACAGCAATATTAATTCAAGATATCCACATACAGTATCTGAAGACCAGCCATTACTGTACACATGTTCTACAATATTGGGGTTAAAATAAAATATTCAGCAATAGTTTAAATACTTATATGTCATTCTGTAAGATATTAATGTTTGTGGCACATCATGGCCAAACATAAAGTGTATACAGGCAGTCCCTGAGTTACGACCGTCCGACTTACCATCACCCGCACTTATGAACGGGATCACATTCACTGCAATTTTTTTAATTAAAATCCCAATTTTTTCATTAGTTTATAATTATATATTGTTTAACATCACTTTAATTACATTATTTTTTATATATGGGATATTATTGTTGGGCTTTAACCTAACCTAAACTATGGGTCCAGGAACTTATCCCTGTTGTAAGTTGGGGACAGCCTGTATTAACATAAAACTCTATATTCATGTCCACAAAATTAATTCCATTCTTGTAGCAATCATTTTAAAAAAACCATTGTTAGATAAACACAAGCCAGTACTATTAGGAAAAGTTGTATATAAGAACAGCAAATATCTTAATACTATATGCTAATTTCAACAAGTCTTCTGCTTGACATGATTTAAAAACAAATTTTAACCCAGAGTTTGACATTTCAGCATTGGCTACTTTAAGAAAATGACTGCCCAAGGATGAATTTATATATAACCAAGAAGAGTTACCTAACTAAGGTACAAGATGCTAACTGAACAATATATTAAACATGATATTATATACAGTTAAGAGGTGTTAAAGTTCATCTGCCCCATAACACCAGGTACTATATATGAACCCTAACCATTATTTACCAGACAATGGTACCATATATCTGTAAGTGATGAAAGAATATATTTAAAACATGAATCAAAACTTCCAACCATTTTAGTCAAGATAAAACATCAAAATATCTCGTCAGAGTTGAGCATAACTTATCCAATTTTTACGTACAAAGTTCAAGAGAGATTGAAGAGTTTCCGTGAGATAATGACAACACCTTGACTATAACAAATGGTCTACCATCACTGTACTACTTTACTAAGATGATTTACTACCCGTGTTAATGTACGTACTTGTGATAAAACTTACGTCACGTGTAAATAAAGACAGACGAACACAGTTGACACAACTACTGATGCACAAATTATAGTAAATGAGAGTTCATCAATGTTCAACACAACTTATCCAGTAAAGATGAAATTTTAAAGACATAGATGATAAGTTTAACCTTTGCTTACTACTGTACTGTAAACAACATTATTATTATGAGTGATATTTAACCAACACCAAATGTCTACACTAAGGCCATGGTAGAAGAAATTTACATCTTACGAGCAGATAATTATAACTTGTGCTTAATATCTATAAAAGTGGCATTTGTCACTTATCTTTATTTCTGGTACATTCATAGAGTTTGTTCAAGTGGTTTTATATTGATGTATATCACTGTATTCAAGTTTATGTGTCACATTTACCTTCTGTTAAAGTCATTCAAACATTTATTGAATTCTGTTTTTCTTTTTCATGCACAAGTTTATGACGTTTGAGAGTACCCTTCTGGGAGAAACATTTCCCACATTCCTTACATTCAATATCCTTCACACCATTGTGTTCAAGAATGTGTCTTGAGAGTACTCTTTAGTGCAAAATGTTTCCCACATTCCTCACATTTAAACTGCTTTATACCATTGTGTACAAGAATGTGTGTCTTGAGATTACTCTTCTGGGAGAAACATTTCCCACATTCCTCACATTCAAACTCCTTCACACCATTGTGTCCAAGAATGTGTGTCTTGAGAGTACTCTTTAGTGCAAAATGTTTCCCACATTCCTCACATTTAAACTCCTTTATACCATTGTGTACAAGAATGTGTGTCTTGAGATTACTCTTCTGGGAGAAACATTTCCCACATTCCTCACATTCAAACTCCTTCACACCATTGTGTATAAGAATGTGTTTCATGAGATTACTCTTCCGTGAGAAATATTTCCTACATTCCTCACATTTAAACTTCTTTATACCACTGTGTCCAAGAATGTGTGTTTTGAGATGACCCTTCCAGGAGAAACATTTCCCACATTCCTCACAATCAAACTCCTTCACACCATTGTGTCCAAGAATGTGTGTCTTGAGAGTACTCTTTAGTGCAAAATGTTTCCCACATTCCTCACATTTAAACTTCTTTATACCATTGTGTACAAGAATGTGTGTCTTGAGATTACTCTTCTGGGAGAAACATTTCCCACATTCCTCACATTCAAACTCCTTCACACCATTGTGTATAAGAATGTGTTGCTTGAGATTACTCTTCTGGGAGAAACATTTCCCACATTCCTCACATTCAAACTCCTTTATACCACTGTGTCCAAGAATGTGTGTCCTGAGATTACTCTTCTGGGAAAAATATTTCCCACATTCCTCACATTTAAACTCCTTTATACCACTGTGTCCAAGAATGTGTGTCTTGAGTTGACCCTTCTGGGAAAAATATTTCCCACATTCCTCACATTTCAACTCCTTTATACCATTGTGTACAAGAATATGTGTCTTGAGATTACTCTTCTGGGAGAAACATTTCCCACATTCCTCACATTCAAACTCCTTCACACCATTGTGTATAAGAATGTGTTTCTTGAGATTACTCTTCTCAGAGAAACATTTCCCACATTCCTCACATTCAAACTCCTTTATACCACTGTGTCCAAGAATGTGTGTCTTGAGATGACCCTTATGGGAAAAATATTTCCCACATTCCTCACATTTAAACTTCTTTATACCACTGTGTCCAAGAATGTGTGTCTTGAGATGACCCTTATGGGAAAAATATTTCCCACATTCCTCACATTTAAACTCCTTTATACCACTGTGTCCAAGAATGTGTGTCAGAGATGACCCTTATGGGTCATTCCTCTTCTGAGATTACTCTTCTCAGAGAAACATTTCCCACATTCCTCACATTCAAACTCCTTTATACCACTGTCCAAGAATGCCCTTGAGATACCCCGGGAAAAACATTTCCCACATTCCTCACATTCAAACTCCTTTATACCATTGTGTACAAGAATGTGTGTCTTGAGAGTACTCTTCTGGGAGAAACATTTCCCACATTCCTCACATTCAAACTCCTTCACACCATTGTGTACAAGTAAATGTCTCTGAAGAGCAGACTTGAAGCCAAACTGTTTGCCACATTCCTCACAGGAGAACTTTTTATCTCTGCTTGACATTGTGAACTTCTACTTAGTTACACTTGGTCTTGAGATGTGACATCACAGTATCTGAAACAAAATATTTTGCCTTAGATGATATTCTTATAAAAGTACAATTTATAAATGAAAACTACAAATGACTAAATCAATTTGTGTAAAATAAGAGTAAAAATAAAATAAAATATTATATAAAAAGGTTATATTAATTTACACTGCGAAGATGCCGGAAAACCAGCTTTTTGAAGTGAGACAGATTGTATGACTATGGAAACACAGACGAAGGCAGAGTATTCAACAGTGTGAGTAAAGAAGGATGTACTATAATGGGTTATTATAGTGTGACCCACAGCCACACAGACACAGTTTGGCTGTGTGAGTAAAGAAGGATGTACTATAATGGGTTATTATAGTGTGACCCACATCCACACAGACACAGTTTGGCTGTGTGAGTAAAGAAGGATGTACTATAATGGGTTATTATAGTGTGACCCACATCCACACAGACACAGTTTGGCTGTGTGAGTAAAGAAGGATGTACTATAACGGGTTATTATAGTGTGACCCACATCCACACAGACACAGTTTGGCTGTGTGAGTAAAGAAGGATGTACTATAACGGGTTATTATAGTGACCCACATCCACACACAAACTTAGGCCCAGTATGGGTCAATAGGCCAGCTACAGTTTCCACCATTCTTAACTGTGGGCACCGTGGGCATGACGAGTGTTACGAGCCCACGGCCTTGATGGTGGTACACAGGACGATAAATCCACTTTACTTACTTACTGTATTGTGTCTTAGTTATTACCTTAACACAGCCATATATAATGTTAACTTACCAGGAGGGAGGGAGGAAGGCCCACAAATTAACATTTACTAACAATAATAATCCAGACGGCCACGTTAGTTGTACTGTGTCTTAGTTATTACCTTAACACAGCCATACATAGTGTTAACTTACCACGAGGGAGGGAGGAAGGCCTACAAATTAACATTTACTAACAATAATAATCCAGACGGCCACGTTAGTTGTACTGTGTCTTAGTTATTACCTTAACACAGCCATACATAATGTTAACTTACCAGGAGGGAGGGAGGAAGGCCCACAAATTAACATTTACTAACAATAATAAACCAGACGGCCACGTTAGTTGTACTGTGTCTTAGTTATTACCTTAACACAGCCATACATAATGTTAACTTACCAGGAGGGAGGAGGAAGGCCCACAAATCCAACATTTACTAACAATAATAAACCAGACATTACGTTAGTTGTACTGTGTCTTAGTTATTACCTTAACACAGCCATATACATAATGTTAACTTACCAGGAGAGAGGAGGAGAAGGCCTAAAATTAACATTTGCAACAATAATAAACCAGACGACCACGGACACTGTGTCTTGAATTATTACCTTAACACAGCCATACATAATGTTAACTCACCAGGAGGGAGAGAGGAAGGCCCACAAATTAACATTTACTAACAATAATAAACCAGACGGCCACGTTAGTTGTACTGTGTCTTAGTTATTACCTTAACACAGCCATACATAATGTTAACTCACCAGGAGGGAGGGAGGAAGGCCCACAAATTAACATTTACTAACAATAATAAACCAGACGGCCACGTTAGTTGTACTGTGTCTTAGTTATTACCTTAACACAGCCATACATAATGTTAACTTACCAGGAGGGAGGGAGGAAGGCCCACAAATTAACATTTACTAACAATAATAAACCAGACGACCACATTAGTTGTACTGTGTCTTAGTTATTACCTTAACACAGCCATACATAATGTTAACTTACCAGGAGGGAGGGAGGAAGGCCCACAAATTAACATTTACTAACAATAATAAACCAGACGGCCACGTTAGTTGTACTGTGTCTTAGTTATTACCTTAACACAGCCATACATAATGTTAACTTACCAGGAGGGAGGGAGGAAGGCCCACAAATTAACATTTACTAACAATAATAAACCAGACGGCCACGTTAGTTGTACTGTGTCTTAGTTATTACCTTAACACAGCCATACATAATGTTAACTTACCAGGAGGGAGGGAGGAAGGAAGGCCCACAAATTAACATTTACTAACAATAATAAACCAGACGACCACGTTAGTTGTACTGTGTCTTAGTTATTACCTTAACACAGCCATACATAATGTTAACTTACCAGGAGGGAGGGAGGAAGGCCCACAAATTAACATTTACTAACAATAATAAACCAGACGACCACGTTAGTTGTACTGTGTCTTAGTTATTACCTTAACACAGCCATACATAATGTTAACTCACCAGGAGGGAGGGAGGAAGGCCCACAAATTAACATTTACTAACAATAATAAACCAGACGGCCACGTTAGTTGTACTGTGTCTTAGTTATTACCTTAACACAGCCATACATAATGTTAACTTACCAGGAGGGAGGGAGGAAGGCCCACAAATTAACATTTACTAACAATAATAAACCAGACGGCCACGTTAGTTGTACTGTGTCTTAGTTATTACCTTAACACAGCCATACATAATGTTAACTCACCACGAGGGAGGGAGGAAGGCCCACAAATTAACATTTACTAACAATAATAAACCAGACGGCCACGTTAGTTGTACTGTGTCTTAGTTATTACCTTAACACAGCCATACATAATGTTAACTTACCACGAGGGAGGGAGGAAGGCCCACAAATTAACATTTACTAACAATAATAAACCAGACGGCCACGTTAGTTGTACTGTGTCTTAGTTATTACCTTAACACAGCCATACATAATGTTAACTCACCAGGAGGGAGGGAGGAAGGCCCACAAATTAACATTTACTAACAATAATAAACCAGACGGCCACGTTAGTTGTACTGTGTCTTAGTTATTACCTTAACACAGCCATACATAATGTTAACTTACCAGGAGGGAGGGAAGGAAGGCCCACAAATTAACATTTACTAACAATAATAAACCAGACGACCACGTTAGTTGTACTGTGTCTTAGTTATTACCTTAACACAGCCATACATAATGTTAACTTACCAGGAGGGAGGGAGGAAGGCCCACAAATTAACATTTACTAACAATAATAAACCAGACGACCACGTTAGTTGTACTGTGTCTTAGTTATTACCTTAACACAGCCATACATAATGTTAACTTACCAGGAGGGAGGGAGGAAGGCCCACAAATTAACATTTACTAACAATAATAAACCAGACGACCACGTTAGTTGTACTGTGTCTTAGTTATTACCTTAACACAGCCATACATAATGTTAACTTACCACGAGGGAGGGAGGAAGGCCCACAAATTAACATTTACTAACAATAATAAACCAGACGGCCACGTTAGTTGTACTGTGTCTTAGTTATTACCTTAACACAGCCATACATAATGTTAACTTACCAGGAGGGAGGGAGGAAGGCCCACAAATTAACATTTACTAACATTCCTTCTTACACTACCCCTTAACACATCAGACTGCTCCACCTGTATGGAATATAGCACCGTCGGTTATCATACATAGTAGCACCATGTCAACACACCTGTTACACTCCACCCCTGCAGGTATGGGACTCCTTGTAACTTTTAGGTATACACAACAGGCACCTCGTTCGCACACCGCCCTTGGTGGGTAAAGACGAGGGCTTCACCCAGAGACATACCAGTACTATTTCTACGCCTGGTATTATAGGTCGCTCCAAGTGACGACCGCAGTGTTTCTCAAGGTTTCCTTATTTGTTACTACTCATTTGGAGTGGTGTGCTGGAAATCCACAGGTTCACAGTGGATTGGCATAGCTGGGAGTAGTCACCACCTGTTGGGACGCTCATAGGGATAATGGCTGCCGGGCAGCAAGGCACTCCGACCGCATGGAACCTGAGGTGACGGTAGAACGGAGGGTACTCAGAAATAATGCCTGACGGGCGGTTATCACACCCCCTAACACATTACTATTACACTTATATATCAGGCAAAGCTTTAAACTGTAATAACTTCTATATAAGCCTTAATTATAGGGCGGGATATAGCCCGCTAGGACACTGACCGGAGGTGACGGTAGAACGTAGGGTACTGAGGGCAGTGCCCTGCCGCTCGTCACCGCATAGGCCTACAGTTTCAAATCTTTAATTTTTACTTTTATTTCTTACGGTTCTCACCTGAACACTTTTCGGTATATTGTCACTCATGCCGTATAAACACATATTTTAATCCTAAATTACACACTAAGGTAAGGTCTTGGTTTGCTAGTTCGTGGGTAAATTCATTGGGTTATAATAACAACGCGGCACACCCGAGGCGGGTACATGACGAGCCTTAAAACAAAGGCTGAATGTTCATGGCGGGGGTGTATCAACTTCACTTAAAACTGTAATGAGGGATCCTCCTCTCACACATTGCACTATTTGAACACAGACATAAGATTCTCTGATCACTGTACCTGTCGTAGGTATATGTGACGTGAGGATACGAGGTGTATTAAGTTCATACCGACGCATACAAGATATTTCCTTTCACGTATAGTTTCTGGGTCACTTCCAACACCCCACATAGTTCTGATACATTTATCCTTTTTCCAGATCATTGTTCTCATGTATTTTCATATGATATCTGTGGAAGTTATGTTCGCTACACGCTCACAGACGTAAATAGTATGACCTTCAAACCCTGATCCACACTTAGTCCTACAGTACACTAGTCCGGCTCAACTGGACTTTAACATTCATCTTATGGATACCCTGAGTTCTCCTTAATGCTATGAATACATACAATTAATATGATATAACTGTACCTGGGTACAATACAACACATGGTCTAGTAACATTGAGTAGGTGAGTTATCCTTTATCAATGTTTCCCGTTTTCTGAGGTTCTACAAGCGCGGTGGATTTGAATGTTATATAGCGTAATATGAATTAAATGGGGTTTTTAGGAATGACAATGATGTGCGCAGTACATAGCCTTCCCCTCCCAAAGATTCATATGATGCGAAATAATATGCAAAAGCACTAACGCTGTAGTGTACATACATTTTACAACATCCTAACAGTTCGGGATTAGAGTACGTTAATAAGTCAAACAAAACATGAGGAGACTTAAACGTTTCCCACGAGCGTCTCCGCTACCATATACATCAGACAACCGTTTACAATCCTGCTAGTTCGGTATACAATATATCAGTAAAAAGAAAATTATAAGGAGACAAACTTTTCATACTCGAGTCTCCGTTACCTATACAGACCACAACTTATCAACTCTTATTTCAGTACAATATAGTATAGGGAACATTCCCTTAACAGTTCATCAGCGTATTACCTCAACCTACTTTTGGCACCAGCACATAAACAGTGACTCTTTGACATTACATCTACAACAAAAGTTCTCTGCATGAAATTACATATACTAAGGAATTTAAATTCTTGTCTATGAATAGGGAATTAGTTACATCAGACACTTCCTCAGATTACTACTTCGTTTCAATAATAAGTCACCTTTTCAACACAAAACCGTGGTTCTAGACGTACACATTGGGGCTCGTAACACAAGACACGTATTTCCTATCTCACAGTTCAGAAGAACTGGTATTTCAAGGTCGGGGTGACTCCCTCACCTGGAGTGAGTCAACAACCCAAAAAACTTTCGACACACATTAACTGAGATTTTTCCTTTCGACAACATAGGCAGCAACAGGATTTCCGGATTTCAGTTTGTAAGAACTGGGATTTACAATGTTGGGGTGACTTCTGTACGACTGACGAAGTCAACAACCCCTAAAAAAAAACATTTTCAGACAATATAGATACCACTACTAACAGCTGATCTTCAAAAAGCATCCCGACAAACCATCTGAGCAACTGTCTCCCCCACCAAAAACTTTATAATTCAACAAATTAACCTAACAAACTGGAAAGCCAATAATATACAATTGAAGCAACATTCTGGAACTATATTTCCTACAAATCCATTCTAACTACTGGTCTCCTCTGCCTCACAGGGAATCTACTTGCAGGTTGACCTTCCACATTTCCGTCCTCACTTTCCTCATCTGTTTCGTCTGAACCCGAGTCCGAGGAAGAATCAAAGGGTGGGAGTAGGGGCTCATTCAGCTGAACAAACATGTCTCTACTTACATACCTCTTTACTTTCTCAGCCGCTCTCTTTATCACCTCACTTTCGTCCAAGGGGTTAGTCAACTCATATGCGGCACCATCTCGTATAATTTCTGTTATAGTGTACGGACCCCTCCACTTGGTATTCAACTTCCTACTGGTCCCAGGGTTGGGCCATTCATTCCTCACCCATACTGTTTCTCCTAACTGCATAGTTTGGTTCGTTCTTGATCTATTTGCTCTCTCTCTGGTCTCTCGTGACATTCTGGCAGACATCTCTTTTATCAATCTTTGGGCTTCTTTCAACTCTTGACTACTCTCATTCTCTATTATAGGTAAGTCAATTCCTACTTGTCTTTGTACATGCCTCGAAAAAAAAGCAAAATGGGGCTGTACCCCAGTTGTGGCATGGACAGACGTGTTCAGAGCCGACTGCACGGGACTTTGGCCACTGAAGTGGATTATCTTCACACATGATGGCAAGTGTTGTTTTAAAGGTCCTGTGCATTCTCTCTGTGACACTATTACCTCTAGGGTGGTAAGGCAATGTAAAATAGTTCTTAATGCCAGTTACTTTACATAATTCTCTAAACTGTGTTGGTGTAAATTCACCTCCATTATCTGCAATGACTACTCCAGGGCTACCAAAGACATGAATGAATTTACAAAATTCTCTGGTCACTTCCTGAGTGGATTTGGTTCTCAAAGGATAAAATTGACAAACCTAGAATAGTGATCTATGACGGTCAACACATAGCGATATCCATTCACACTATTATGTAAGTCTGTCAAGTCCACAGATACTCTCTCCAAAGGTTTAGTTACTTCTGACATCCCCTGCCATTGCTGTTCCAACCCTTTTGTCCCTTTGAATCTTTGACACACTTCACACAGTCTCTGCGATAATTGGGCCAATAGAAAAGGCCCTCTACTCTGGCTATAGTCTTCCACTGTCCTAAGTGACCTGGTGTCTCTCTGTTATGTGCCCACTTTAATGCTGCTCTACGCAAATGATCAGGTATTACAAGGCAGTACATCAATGCTTTATCAATTTGTTCCTTCACTAAATACATTACCCCCTCCACTACTTTAAATTTGTCAATAGTCGTCTTGGGATATTTATGTTTGGGTACCTGTCCTCCTTCTAAATAACTAGCCAATGCTTCCCATCTCTCTTCTTTTCTTTGTTCTATTCCTAACTGCCGATGCGTTAACCCGTCTAGCTGAGGGAACTGACCTGCCGTCCTACTCCTGGCTACTTTCCTTAGGGCCCCTACCGGCCTACTCAATGCGTCCGCGACTAGATTTGCCTTTCCAGGTTTGTACTCTATCTTATAGATGTAATCCCTCATTTCCAACATCCATCTATTCATTCTTTGACTTTTAGTTTTCTTGTTAAAAACAGACGTTAACGGCTGGTGATCAGTTTTGATGGTGAATTGGGAACCCCACAAAAAATGATGGAAAAATCTACAGGCTAACACTATTCCTAATGCTTCTTGGTCAGTGGTGGAATACCGTGTTTCCGCGGGCTTTAGTTTCCGAGAGAAATACCCAACAGGACGCAAAGAACCGTCATCCTGTAATTGATTCAGTGATGCTCCTACACAAAAATTACTAGCATCACTGTGTAGCTCAAAGGGTTTATCCATGTCTACTTTTACCAGTACTGGAAAGGAAGCTAATGTCCGCTTTAACGTTTCAAAAGCTGTCTGGCATTCTTCTGTCCAAGCAAAGGCAGCCTGTTTCTTAGTGAGTTCTGTGATAGGATATGCAATCTTAGCAAAATTGGAAACATGCTTACGATAAAACCCGCACATCCCTAAAAATTGTCGGACTTGTTTGACATTAGTGGATGGTTTACACTCTGTTACTGCTTTTACATTCTCAGGATCCGGCTCAATGCCTTTCTCTGGCACAATATGTCCCAAGAATTTTACTTGTCTTTGACCAAACTGACATTTAGATAGATTTAATTTGATTCCCATATTTACAAACCTGTCAAATACTTTAGCCAATCTGCCCATGAGGGTATTGAGATCATTAGCCCACACTATGACATCATCTAGATAGTTCCTGACCCAATCTTCTTCTGCTAAAGGAGCTAAGACCCTGTTTACTTCCCTAGTAAAAACGGCTGGGCTGGCTGACAAACCAAAAGGGAGGCGTTTGAACCGCCATAAATTATATCCATCACTGAAGGTGGTTATATCTCTACTGTGAGGGTAAAGAATTACCTGATAGTAAGCATCTTTCAAATCTAAGGTGGCATAATATTTATTTCCGGCAGCCTTCTCAACTAATTCATCCAATCTTGGCAAGGGTTGTATATCTACTTTCAAGTGTTTGTTGACTGCTCGGAAATCGAGGCACACACGTTTCGATCCATTAGGTTTAGTTATTAACACGATAGGTGATAGCCAGACAGCGGTTGATGGTTCAATGATGTCCCTATCTCTCATGTCTCTCATCATTTCTTTAATAGTAACCTTGGCTTTCTCGGGATACCTATACTGAGGTCCTCTTACAGGTTGTTCATTGACCAATGGGATGTTAGCTGGCAAACCCTTAATGGTGCCTATTTCATTTGGACTTAAGACAAACAATGCATCATGATTCATTACCACCTGTTGCAACTGTGTCCGCATGTCCCTATCCAAGTGTGGCCATTGCTGGGTCCTAATTAACTCCTTCAATTTGTCCTGTCTAGTTTCTCCACGCTTCACTTCATCACAGTCTGGTACCATAGAATTTAATACTTCTTGAGCTCGTCTAATTTTCTGGACTGGGGAATTTTCCATACCCCTACAAAGTATGCATCATGAGTCAATCTTAAGGGGATTTTGTTAGACCTCTTATCATTTTCTCTCTGTATGGCCAGGTGATGTGGTGAGCACAGTGGTATTTCTACAGACCGGTCTACCTTACCTAACTCTTCATAAATGTGTGAGATAGTTCCGAGATTATGCCCTTCATCATCAAAGTAACAGAATTCATCATCATTAACTACTTCATATTCACCTAAAACCGTACCAGGACTCAAACACACTGGCTGCTCCGAAACATTACTCATAGGAACACAAACACAGGAATCATCTTGGACTACCACACATATATCCGGTTGTTGTTTCAACCCCTTATGCGTAAATCTGATACCTAAGGTCTGACCTAACCCTACCTTCACTTTAACTGGTCTAATCTGAGAACTGTGCCCACTTATTATAGTCTTCCTATCAACGTGTAAGTTAGTTAGCTCCTTGGGAGAAGATAAGATCGCAGCATTCGTGAGCTGTCTGACTTTGACAACCGTTCGCAACTTTCCTCCATGACTTGGTTTCCAATAAACTTGTTTATGACCCCCCCCCCCCCAAATGAACTGATTTTTTTCGTGATGCCACCAAACTCCAAATCTGCCTAAAATGTCTGCTCCCAATAATACATCAGTGTCCAACATGCTATCTTCCACTATTACAGCTTGGTGGCGGATTCTTTTCCTACGGGACAACTGTACACTGATGACAACAGTGCCTTGGGCCTTAAACTCTTCCCCGTTAAGAGCTACATATCTCTCGGTACAAGGCCTAATGGGCCCCACCTTCAAGGCCCTCACCAAACTATCATTAATGATCGTAGCTTCACTACCCGTATCAACCAACGTTATACAAGT
Organism: Homarus americanus; assembly: GCF_018991925.1. NCBI lineage: Eukaryota > Metazoa > Arthropoda > Malacostraca > Decapoda > Nephropidae > Homarus > Homarus americanus. The sequence continues at coordinate 3,740 of NW_024732393.1, read as the reverse complement.
ATGTCCACATATAGGTAACTTAATACATGGAGAACTGTGTGGGTATGGATGTCGTGGTCATTGGCCCGAAGGGGGATTCCTAGCTTGGCGTCCTGTACAAGTGGTAAAGAAACTCCTACAGTTCATCCTCATGCACGCGTAACATGAACCTGGTCTGGGCCTGGAGGGGCAATTATATGGGCTATGACTGTCCCTCCTACAATACCCACACCATTCATTCCCTGTCCAACTTTGAGTGTTAGTCTCCTTCCACCTCGTGTTCTGATTCCGTCTGCCGTCAGTCTCGTTCATACGGTAGTCTCCCTGAACTCTATAATTCTCAAATACTGTCGTGGGTTGTACTTGTTCCTGGCGGGATTGTCTAAAGTGATATAAGTCCCTGCTATCCCCACCCAGATATTCACTCCTACTTCGCTCTAACATTCTTACAAATGAATCCAACGTACGGCAGTCTTGTATATAGGGGGTTAAGTCTCTCTGCAGTGGTTTAGGCACAGCTCTGTACAGTCTTTGTATTATGTAAGTATCTTTAGTGGTTACTGCTCCAAACTTCTTCTCCATGACTGCCAACCTCGCTCTCATGTCACCTACATAATATCGGGGGTTATTATTCACGTTATACACGATTCGTTTCAACACCTCCCATGCTTCATCTTCGGTGGATGGTCCTAAATTCAATCTTAACATAACCTTTCTGAAACTGTCCCAGTCCTCACTAACTGCCACTAACAATGGCCGTACCAACTTGGCCACGCTGTTTTCCATCCAACTCAGGGCAGTTGATATTCTTCCCTCATCCTCTGTCACACATCTTTCAACTTTCCAAAAAAACTTACTAAGGACCTCGTGTACCTGTAAGCTCTGCAATTCTTCCAATGTCAGCTTATCAGTATGGTTAAAGTGGCATGGAATGTTTACGCTGACGGCGCTCCTACTATTTGGTAGTGAGGTTGTGTCATCTCCTACAACTGACTCTTGCTCATTGTTTGGGTTCTTTGCATGCTGGAGTGTTTGTTTTAGTTCCTTAATCTGTTTGTGTAATTCTTCTAACGCCGAGTATTGTCTCTCGTTGATCAGCAACGCCCGTTCCAATCTCTCTGCCAATGTGTCCCCAACTATGGTACTTCCCTGTTCTACTGACTCATCCATTTTGACCTAAAAATGTTACCCCTCGACCCAAGACAAATACGAACCACTTAACACAACTACTCTCCTGTACTACTACAACCTGAATTGATCAATGGTACAATACCACACCTTAACATGGCACCAAAAATTATAACTCACATGAACTGGAGACCAAAAGTCCTATGGTATTCCATAAGCGAACCACTTGACACACTTCTCAGACACAGTGTGGACTCCCTTACTTCAACGCCAACAAGGTTAATCCACAACTTCTGTAATTATTAATACATATTAACACTGGATAAAACACCCACACACAACACATCAATGACACACATCACTTCACTACTGTATAAATTTTTAAAAATTCTTCTTACATTTCTGTACTCAATGTTATTCACCTGCAAGTATCCCTCAAAAATCAGATAATCCATCATTAAAATACTTGTCTATTTCTGCAACGTAAATCACAGCTTCAATTCCCTCGGATTTGATCAATGATTAAAAACCATCCCACCGCTATAGTCACCAATTTATACTGGCAGACTGGGGGTCACTAATGCTAAGGGGGAATACTTAACTCTATCTTAATGTCTAAGGGTCGCTGCCACCAGACCCCTCTGGACAGCATGTAGCTCGTTAGGTAGCGGGCAGAGTGGACTAGGCATTGGGTTAGGTTTTCCATTGATCAGATCGATAAGGGGAAAGAAGGGTGGAACCATATCATGTCTTAATTAATGTATTCCTTATAAAGCATACTGGTAAAAAACATGCACATGAATTGGTCTTCCTCGGAAGAACAACGAAAATGTTAACTCACTTACCAGGAGGGAGGAAGGAAGGCTCACAAATTAACATTTACTAACAATAATAAACCAGACGGCCACGTTAGTTGTACTGTGTCTTAGTTATTACCTTAACACAGCCATACATAATGTTAACTTACCAGGAGGGAGGAAGGAAGGCCCACAAATTAACATTTACTAACAATAATAATCCAGACGGCCACGTTAGTTGTACTGTGTCTTAGTTATTACCTTAACACAGCCATACATAATGTTAACTCACCAGGAGGGAGGGAGGGAAGGCCCACAAATTAACATTTACTAACAATAATAAACCAGACGACCAATAATTAGTTGTACGGTGTTAGTTGTACTGTTATTACCTTAACACAGCCATACTTAATGTTCACGTTACCTTAACACAGCCATACATAATGTTAACTTACCACGAGGGAGGGAGGAAGGCCCACAAATTAACATTTACTAACAATAATAAACCAGACGACCACGTTAGTTGTACTGTGTCTTAGTTATTACCTTAACACAGCCATACATAATGTTAACTTACCAGGAGGGAGGGAGGAAGGCCCACAAATTAACATTTACTAACAATAATAAACCAGACGACCACGTTAGTTGTACTGTGTCTTAGTTATTACCTTAACACAGCCATACATAATGTTAACTCACCAGGAGGAGGGAGGAAGGCCACAAATTAACATTTACTAACAATAATAAACCAGACGGCCACGTTAGTTGTACTGTGTCTTAGTTATTACCTTACAGCCATACAATGTTAACTCACCAGGAGGGAGGAAGGAAGGCTTATTACTAACAATAATAAACACCGTTAGTTGTACTGTGTCTTAGTTATTACCTTAACACAGCATACATGTTAACTCACCAGGAGGAGGGAGGCCCACAGGCCCAAAATTAACATTTACTAACAATAATAAACCAGGCCACGTTAGTTGTACTGTGTCTTAGTTATTACCTTAACACAGCCATACATAATGTTAACTCACCAGGAGGGAGGAAGGAAGGCCCACAAATTAACATTTACTAACAATAATAAACCAGACGACCACGTTAGTTGTACTGTGTCTTAGTTATTACCTTAACACAGCCATACATAATGTTAACTCACCAGGAGGAGGAAGGAAGGCCCACAAATTAACATTTACTAACAATAATAAACCAGACGGCCACGTTAGTTGTACTGTGTCTTAGTTATTACCTTAACACAGCCATACATAATGTTAACTCACCAGGAGGGAGGGAGGAAGGCCCACAAATTAACATTTACTAACAATAATAAACCAGACGACCACGTTAGTTGTACTGTGTCTTAGTTATTACCTTAACACAGCCATACATAATGTTAACTCACCAGGAGGGAGGGAGGAAGGCCCACAAATTAACATTTACTAACAATAATAAACCAGACGACCACGTCAGTTGTACTGTGTCTTAGTTATTACCTTAACACAGCCATACATAATGTTAACTCACCAGGAGGGAGGGAGGAAGGCCCACAAATTAACATTTACTAACAATAATAAACCAGACGACCACGTTAGTTGTACTGTGTCTTAGTTATTACCTTAACACAGCCATACATAATGTTAACTTACCAGGAGGGAGGAAGGAAGGCCCACAAATTAACATTTACTAACAATAATAAACCAGACGGCCACGTTAGTTGTACTGTGTCTTAGTTATTACCTTAACACAGCCATACATAATGTTAACTCACCAGGAGGGAGGAAGGAAGGTCCACAAATTAACATTTACTAACAATAATAAACCAGACGACCACGTTAGTTG
>NW_024732392.1:0-21852 GCF_018991925.1 Homarus americanus | reverse complement strand
TTGCATAATGGTCTCCGTGGACACAAGGTAAAAATGGTTAGTGGTGATGAAGATCCTAACCAAATCTAACCAAACCTAACCTAACCAAACCTCTCCTAACCCTTACCTAACCTCACCTCGATACTATGATATATAACGATTAGTCGAAAGCAGTTTTACAGGCGTCCGTCAAATTTAATATATTACTAAACTGACTAACTGTATGACTGAATGACTAATTGACTGTCTGACTGAATGATTGACTGACTGACTGACTAAATAATCGACCAATTACATAACAGACGACTGACTATGGCTAACTGACTGACTATGACTGAATAACTGTGTATGGCTATGTGACTGACTGACTATGACTGTATGACTGAATAACTGTGTATGGCTATGTGACTGACTGACTATGACTGTATGACTGAATAACTGTGTATGGCTATGTGACTGACTGACTATGACTGTATGACTGAATAACCGTGTATGGCTATGTGACTGACTGACTATGACTGTATGACTGAATAACGTGGCGGCGGTGTGGACGGAATTGACTGACTGACTGGTGACTGTGGCAGATCAATAACTGTATGTATTAAGTGTGACTGACTGATTGGTGACTGTATGACTGAATAACTGTGTATGGCTATGTGACTGACTGACTGACTGACTATGACTGTATGACTGAATAACCGTGTATGGCTATGTGACTGACTGAATGGCGATCATGACTGAATAAATCAGGTATGGCTATGTGACTGATCACCGACTGACTATGGCTAACTGACTGACTATGACTGAATAACTGTGTATGGCTATGTGACTGACTGACTGACTGACTAGGACTGTATGACTGAATAACTGTGTATGGCTATGACTGTGACTGACTGACTATGACTGTATGACTGAATAACGTGTATGGCTATGTGACTGACTGACTATGACTGTATGACTGAATAGCTGTGTATGGCTATGTGACTGACTGACTGTTACTCATCAACCCGCGCTGCCGCACTCATAATTCCCTTATTCTATCAATTTAATCCTTAGCTTTCTTTCAATACAGACACCGAACACATAATTTTTATATGACTAAAAACAATGTTAAATATAATCAAAATTTTCTTCATACATTTATTATATTTGTCTCTGCTGTAAATTTTCCACATATTATACAAACGTTTATTTTATACCGTAATCTGACGAAGTGAACTTATATAACAAAGGTCTAGTCATGGTGGAAAAAGTACTCCATTTTAGATTTTTTGGGGGGTCAAGGTATAACTCCAATCAATCAAACAATCGCCAGCTACGAGGAAAAAAAATAATCGTAAGAGCTTTGGAAAAATTTCAGACCCGGGGGAGGGAGAGATAGAAGCGGCATGCCGAGCTCAATACTACTAGTCCAGGTGACAAAGGCCTGGCCGGGGGGGCTGGTGAACAGTGCCACTACCAGCCTACCCACACGACCACCCCCACCCCCCCTCCTCCGGACATCTAGTGCTACGCTACCACCGACACAGCCGCCATTACATCGTGTTCCCGGCCGCTACCACACCATGTTCAGATATAACACCACACCATATCCAGGTATAACACCACACCATATCCAGGTATAACACCACACCATGTCCATGTAAAACACCACACCATGTCCAGATATAACACCACACCATGTCCATAGATGACAACATACTATGTCCAGATATAACACCACACCATGTCCAGGTATAACACTAAAATGTCCATAGCCGCCACTACACCATGTCCATAGCCGCCACTACACCATGGCCGTAAGGTAATATTAAACCTCAAGGCTCGTTTTTTCTCATATGATTATGATTTTATTACTATTAAGCTGTTCATCTCTGCTTGTAACTTTACTATGAAGGAAGGTTACGGCGCCTCCAAGCATTTATTCCGGACATAAACAAACAATGATATGACAACTACCACTTCTACCACTATTATAAATAGCTTCCACTACCACGACTACTAATACCACCCTCACCACCACCACACCACCACTATGCCACCTTTACCACTATTATAAATAACTTCTTCTACCACGACTACTAATACTACCCTCACCACACCACCACCATACGACTCTACCACTATTATAAATAACTTCCACTACCACGACTACTAATACTCATAATAATACCACCCTCACCACTACTACTACCACCACCACTATTATAACCACCACACCACCACCACCATACGACCTCTACCATACCACGTCTACCATTACTATAACTACCACACCTCCACCACTACTACTACTACTTTCGCTAAAAAAAAAATACCACAAAACGTTTCAACTCAACGCTCATCATCAGACACCAAGTTCCATCACTCGTCACGAAATCAACAAATCATCATACAGAACATCCTGGAAAAAAAAAAACCACCTTCACCCATTTTAACCATTACATAGATCGTCCTAGATAAAAAAAAAATAACGAGACTTGAAGCCCAAATATTACAGGTGAATAAACAGACGGGTGTATTTCCAGGAGGTTGTTTAATAATAACTTTCGAAGGTTAAATCAGCCTTGCTTACTTGCTTCCTGTCTTCTTACTCTTGTTCCTCCATCTACTCTTGTTCCTCCATTTACTCGTGTTTCTCCTCTTCCTCCTCCTATTCTTGTTCCTCCTCCTCCTCCCACTCCTCCCTCTTCCTTCACCATCTTTTCTTGTTCCTTCTCATCCTATCGTTCCTCCTTTCCTCATCTTCTCTTCCTCCTCTTTTTCTTTCTTTATCCCTTCTCCTATCCCTCCTCCTCCTCATTCTACTCCTCCTACTTCTCCAATTCCTTTCCTCTTCTCTTCCTCCTCATCTACACCCTTATCCCCCCTCCTCCCACCTCCACCAAATCAACAGTCCTCACCTTACTCCAGCTTCCAAGACCATGAGTCAGCTGAAAGACGGGTCATGTCTTACCCCAACAGCAATTAACACACACAATTACCACCTCCCAACGCCTCGGAACTGAAGTCAATATAAACTCTATTAGGTAAGGCTAGGTTAGGCTAGACTAGGCTAGGTTAGGTTAGGTTAAGTTAGGTTAAAAGGTGACACATCCCTGGCTATAAGGCGACACATCCCTAGGTACAAGATTTTAGATCCTTGACTTTAAGGGCTCATATAAAGTCACACATCACAAAGTCACACATCACAAAGTCACACATCTCTGGACCTGTACCTGAGGAGTGGCTGCTATTAACTACCTGTTCTACAATATACAAACCACCTTACAAACTTCAATCATATACCGTATATAGTTGTTCCTCGTAGCGCCAACATTATGGTAGATGTAGAGCCAAAGTATGGGCCTACTATACGAGTGCCGTCCTGCCGTTAGTAAGTATATCAAGAGTATACCGGGATTGACCTATCCATTTAGTACAGATGTTACTAATTATATCATACTATACCGAGAAAACACCTGTGGTAAGTATATAATATTCTTCAAGTTATATTTCGCATTATGAACTTGTGTACTTATTAACTTTATTAAACTTGTTACGCGCTTAAAGACCTTATTTGTTGAACCGCAGTGGTAACGTTATAACGAGAACGTTAACTGAGGATAGAACCCAAATCACAAGGCAAGAGAACTATAGTAAAACAACACCACAAGCTTCATGACTCGCTAACGAACACACACACACACACACACACACACACACTCTCGACACCTTCAGGAGTCTGAGTTAACACGTGAAAACTCGCCTGACCCAAGTTACAGGAACAAGCGGGGTCATGAATGGGTCAAGTTGTAAATGTAGCTAAACTTTCGCGTAAGAACCACCCCATTTGTTCAATATTTTACCAACATTTAAATCAATTCTGTGATAGTTGTCTAGGCCGTGATTGACTATGGTAATAAAATGTTTACATCACGTGGGTTAGTAAGGCATTGGTGTTCCTTAATCCAAGTATCATGTTCTCGAGCAGTTTCACAGAGCGCACCCAACCTTCATACCGGACGTGCGGATTTGATTTTTGATTTTTGTTGCTTGCAGCGGCTACTTTATTGTGCACCCCACACTCATCCCGTGAGCGGTAGCGCGCAAAAGGATTACAGAGTAGGGTTACAAAGGGTCATAATAATTAAACCCGGTTGTCAGGATATTATGGCACCGAAAGTTACACAGTATTTCATTTTACATTATTTGTTTAGCGGACGTGCCACGCGTCGCTCCCTGCTCAGTTCAAATCGCTGACCGTTACGACTGTCTGCCTTGTTTTTCGCGTTGGGTCCGTTCTGACTGCTTTATCATGTAGTTGTACATGGATATCATTATTCTTGTACACTGCGCTTCTTCCCTATCCTATCCTTTCGCCTAGAGTCCCTGCTGTTTGGTAACGACGCGAACCCTGCGGGCAGAGCCTCAAGGGGGGCCCTCAGAGGGCTGCTGAGTCGAGACAGTAAGGGTGGCAACATTTTCTGTTAGGTATTCGGCAGTGCTTCATAACCTGTCACTGTTAGGTGTTAGGGATTGGCTAGGCCCCCGTCAGGGGATTGTCTGTTCACCCTACCCCTAGACCCGTCTTTACTCGCCCAGCAAGCGGACAGAAGGAGCGGCATCCATGGGGTTTAGCTGAGGTGGACAGATTAGATAGGATTTTCATGTATGTTACTGACCATGGCCAAAGTGAGAGTGAAGATCTCCGGAACCCCGACCCAGGGGTCTCTGATAGGGCTAAAAAGGCTATTGAGTGACCTAAGGGTGAGGATAAATATACGTGTGGATCTGAGAGATGGTTACATCATCCTCACAGAGACAGATGAAGATGCTGATAAACTACTTAAGTCTAGTGCCATGGACAAAATGAAAACCAACGGTCATGAGGTCATTGTCCCACGGGAATACGGCGCCAAGCTCACCCTTGTATGTAAGAAGTTAGACAAAGATGTAGTGGAAAATAACGCAGAAGAAATAAGAGATGAAATAGAAAAGCAAAACAATGTCAAGGTTGTGGAGGTGTATCCTATGTATGCCCATAATATAGTCAAGGTTCGCTTTGCAGACACAGCGGATGCAAAAAGAATGAAGGAGAAGGGGCTCTATGCCTCTGGCACTTCCATCTCATCACACCAAATAGAATATGAAAAGTATACGCCCATCCAACAATGTATGAAGTGCTATAAATACAATGACCACATGACCAAGAACTGCCCCATGCAAGGGGTCATATGCTCTGAGTGTTCATCTGATCAACACTTCTACAAAGACTGCCGTAGCACCATCAAAAAGTGTGTCGTCAGCGAGGGTGACCACAGGACCTTCTCTGCCACCTGCCTGGTCAGGAAACAGGTAACTCAAGAAACAGAGAAGAAACTGACAGAAATAACCAAACAAAAAGAAACCAGGGAAATTTCTAACACCATAGAAAGGACCACTCAGTCGACGATCACGGCTTACAGCCAAACCCTAAAAGACGCTCTAAAAGAAACTCAAGCAGACTCCCAAAAGCTCAACAATGTCAGCGAGACCATGGAAGTCCTGCAATCAGAGATAAGAACCATCAAGGACTCAATAAAACAGGCAGTTACTGAGTCACTGGGCGCCATGAGGGACGCAGTGGCCGAGAGCATCAGGAGCGTCTCCTCTCCACAGCTGGACGAGTCCAAAGCCACCACTATATACTTGTCTTACTTGCATGCCCATCACATGAACATAAGAACATAAGAACATAAGAAAATAAGGAGTCTGCAATAGGCCGGTTGGCCTGTGCATGGCAGCTCCTGTCGAGAGTTACTACCACTCTATCATCCATGAATCTATCTAGCCTCCTTTTGAAACTTTCCAGAGTTCCCGCACTTACTACAAAGTTGCTAAGCTTGTTCCACTCGTCCACCACCCTATTTGTGAACCAGTTCCTTCCTATCTCCCTCCTAAACCTAAACTTATCCAACTTGAATCCGTTGTTCCGAGTCCTATCCTGCTCGGATATTATAAGAACTTTATCTATATCCCCTTTATTGATTCCTTTCACCCACTTAAATACTTCTATCATATCTCCCCGCACTCTTCGTCTTTCTAGGGAATGCAAGTTAAGTTTCTTTAACCTATCCTGATATGGAAGGTTTCTAAGTCCCTGAATCATTTTTGTCATTCTTCGCTGCACCGACTCTAGTGAATTTATATCCATTCTATAATAGGGGCACCAGAACTGAACCGCATAATCGAGGTGCGGCCTAACTAGCGCAAGATATAGTTGCAATAAGACCTCTGCACTCTTGTTACTTACACTTCTAGATATAAAACCCAATACTCTGTTTGCCTTATTTCGAACATTAACGCACTGTTTTCTAGGCCGTAGGTCCGGGCTTACAAGTACCCCAAGGTCTCTTTCACAAGTCGACTTCTCTAGGTTGATGTTGTTCAGGCTGTATACATTATAAGTATTTGTTCTTCCAATATTAAGTACGCTGCACTTGCTGGTGTTGAATTTCATTTGCCATTTTTCAGACCACCCCTGCAGTTTATTTAGATCCTCCTGTAATGCATTTGCATCCTGCCCTGAATTAATTTTCCGCCCTATTTTGGTGTCATCCGCAAACTTGCTTATGTCACTGCTGATCCCAGTATCTAAATCGTTTATGTAGATTATGAACAAGAGTGGGCCTAGTACTGACCCCTGGGGAACCCCAGGTTCATTCTCGAAACACCTCAACGAGACACTAACCAGGAACAACATTGCACCTGTTGAAATAAGCGACAAAGTCCCTTCAAAAGAAATCCTTAAGGCAGTAACCCACTCAACGACTTATCGACGACCTCAACCCACGCCAGAAATAGACCATGACCTCCTCGACTTAGGCAAAAGTCAGTATAACCGCAATCCCGACGTGGCCAGTCAGTCCCCCTGGGATCACAGCTCCAACGACAGCGACGACAGTGACCATCGGACTGCAACCACAGTCAATGGTTGCGACCAGATGATGACGACTCACTCCACAGAGGAACAAGACCCTCGAGCTGCAGCGTCAGTTGATTACTACGACTCGCAGGCCCAGGACCTGAACACCTTCCTGTACACGGGTGACGAGAAGTTCGAGGGCCCGCCATTGACTGACAAGCAGATGTCCGAAGGTTCATGCTAAGAAGTTCCGTCCCCCTAGAAATGGCAGAAGCCGAGCAAACACTCCAAGCGACGCCCCAAGCTACAGTCTCCGAAATGGCAGTCGTTAGCAGGATGAAAATTGTCCAACATAATGTCCTACACTGGTCCCTTAATAGACGTAACGAACTGTCTAACTTATACTATCAATTAGACCCAGACATCATTCTGTTAAACAGTACGGGCATAAAGGACGAAAGGAAGCTGAAAATTTTTGGCTACACTGTATACGAGAAGAACATGACGGGTGAGCTGAACGATGGTGTCGCTGTGGCCGTCAGGTCATGGCTGAGTCACAGAGTGTTGCCAGACTTCGAGGATTCAGTTCTGGGAGTGTAGGTGGAGACAACTAGAGGACCTGTTATCATATGCACAATGTACCTACCTCCCAGACGTCCTTACTTACCCGAACAAGACCTAAACCAGTTGCTACGCCACAGAAAGCCAACGCGTGGCAGGGGGCTCCGGGCGCTTTCGGGCATTGATCAGACGTGCCAGTGCCACAACACCCGACATAATCCTCTCTAACAACGAGGCCGTCCTGAACAGGCACGTTACCGCCGGACCCATCAGTACCAGCGATCACCTGCCAGTCGTCGTGACGCTCTCATCCAATCCCATTATGATCCCCGCCAATATCAGGTCAAACCTCAAACGGGCAGACTGGGACTCCTTCAAGGAGTCTCTCAGTCTCAAGCAGCGGAGAAACCTGGAAGAAGCCAGCCCCAATGACATCGACGACGCTGTCGAACAATGGTATACGGATGTGAAGACGGAGATGGACAACAACATCCTGACCACCACTCACAAGACCATTCCCCATCCTCACACTAGTCACCAGCTGAGGCAGCTCAGTGTCCAGTACGCTCACGTGAGACAGCTAGCCAGTATCCGCGGGTGGACGCAGGAGCTGAGAGACCGGTACCGAGAGCTACAGACGGACATCCAGCACGAGAGCAAACGTCTACATGAACAAAAGTGGGCCGCCTTGGTGTGGGAGGCAGCCAACAATTACCGCGATTCTGCTGCCTTCTGGAAAGGGATCAAGCGACTGATGGGTTCCACCTCCAGCACGGTCCCTTACCTGCTCGACCAAAACAACGTGAAAATATTCGAGGAGGAAAACCAAGAACAACTACATCGGAGATATTTACGGAAGATCTTTACCATTCGTGAACAGGAGAACGAGGGCTTCGACAGGGAGTTTGAGGAGGACATTTTATGTCAGTTGCAGGACCATCAGCACCTGCTCCAGCCGCTCCCACGGACTGACCTTACTAGACTGGTGAACGGAAACTACCTGACGGAGCGCATAGTTCCTGCAGATGTGTCAGCCTTCATAAAAGGGTTTAAAAACAGATCACCTGGGCAAATTCACATTAACAAGAAGATCCTGGCTCAACTCCCCGACAACATGATAGAGAGGCTTGCTCATATATGCAATGCCTGCCTCGCCTCTGGATACTTCCCTAAGATGTTCAAAATCACCGTTATTCGCCTCATACCAAAAGCAGGGAAGCCTCCAAACAAAGTCGAAAACTTTCGACCAATATCGCTGCTAGAGGTACCTGCCAAAATCCTCGAAAAAATAGTAAACAAGCGATTGCGGATATATCTAGAGGACGAAGGCGTGCATAATCCCTGCCAGTTCGGCTTCCGCCAGTACCGAGACACATCCACTGTCATAGCTCAGGCCTACGAGCAGATCGCCAATGCCATGACTGGCCGCCTGCAGTGCATAGTACTGAGGGACGTCAGCAAGGCGTTTGACAAAGTTTGGCACGCAGGGCTGCAGTATAAGATCATACAACTGGGGCTACCCGAAAATCTGACGCGCCTGCTGTGCAACTTCATTACGGACCGCAGAGCCAAAATCAAGATGCAAGAACATTTTGGAGAAGAATTCTCACTATCGAGCGGCGTGCCTCAGGGCTCTTGTCTCTCACCAACCCTTTACACACTCTACACGGCTGACCTGCCACCCCCAATCGTCGGCAGCGAGTACGTCATGTATGCCGACGATGTAACACAGATCGTCACCTGCCCAGGAAGGTCCACAGCAAGGATGGCGCGACTCACTGCTCGGGCAATAGAGGAGATCTCGGAGTATGAAAATAAATGGAAAATAAAAACAAACAAAACGAAATTTGAGGTCATACCCATAGCCAAATTCAAGCCGGCCCCATTGATGATCGACGACGAAGAGATTGAGTACTCTAAACAAGGCAGGTTGCTCGGCCTCATCATCTCTCGGACGGGCATCATTCCCCACGTGAAGGACAGACTAAATAAAGCCAAAGTCGCCGCAGCCAAATTAAAACGTTTTAAATTGATGCCTGAGAAGATACAAGTTCACCTGTACAAGGCGCTGGTGAGGCCTGTGTTGGAGTACCCATCTATACCACTCGTCACACTCGGGAAGACTAGACTACAACAACTACAGAGCTTCCAAAACAAGTGTTTGAGATCAGCCAGTGGCCAAGCGCCACCCTACCAGGAGACAGTGGAAACCATCCACCTAAGAAATAAAACAGAGGCCCTCAACGTCAGGTTCCATCGCCTAGGGAAGAAGGTTTGGGACAAGCTCCTGGACGACCCTCACAGCCCAGACCACCTACGCGGGGAAGACATCAACGGAGGGAGACCCCACGCCTGGTGGCCCCGGAGTCTGCCCGCACTACAACAACCCAACCCGCGACCCATCTATGTCCGCCACAGTGATCCACCTTAGATTAAAACTTAGATGATATAAATTCACATTTAACAAGTCACAATCAAGTGAGTCCATAACGTAATACAGTATAAGATGTTAATAAACTTGTAATTGTAAAATCAATCTAGTCATTGTCTACTAAAATAACCATTGTGCAACCTCATTCTAAATCCTAGGTTAGCTTAGTTAGCCAACAAACTCTGTAATATGTAAAACAAGGGGTGTCGTCCCCCTCTGTTTAACTCATTAAACTTCTTTTCCAACCTTTCCCCCCACGACTATATGTTGTGACTTCTCCATCCCTCATGTCTGGCTGTGTCTTGAGCCCCAGCATGCCTTCCATTCATTCCCCACCTTAACCTAAAAAAAAAAAAAAACAGGTAATGGCGGACAGAGATTAGTGGTGCGGTCAGTTCCTGGTGCTAACACGTCCTCGCTCTGTCCACACTGTTGACGGAGACACTGAACCCAACAACATTGTCACCCTGGCCTATGTTGACTACCGCCATATAAGTACTGAGTTTTCCTCTAAGAGCAGCGGCGATTTATGGCAAGAATATGCCCTCCTCTTGTTTCTTAAGTTTAACACGAAGTTCTTGGAGTTGGAATTCTTTTCTCAGTTTGAGGATGATTTACTTTGCCTCACACTTGCATTAGCCGTAATTCCTAGACCCGAGCTTAAACTGAAAGAAGATAAAGAGAAAAGGAGATTCATTGTCTCTTTGGGAGATTCTCTTCTTTGCTATTCTCACCCTCACCCTCTTCCTCCTACCCCCTCATCAAAACCTCTCTACCTCACTCGGTCGACGTCACACTGGTACCCACAAAATCAGTATCAAGAGCCATCTACAGCTTCTCACCCTCACCCTCTTCCTCCTACCCCCTCATCAAAACCTCTCTACCTCACTCGGTCGACGTCACACTGGTACTCAACCCACAAAATCAGTATCAAGAGCCATCTACAGCTTCTCACACGAAACCTCATAATTATTTTTCTTTTATTTTTGTTGTTCTTTTAGCTCCTATACTCCTCCTCCCAGCAACTTGTTTAGTGCTTGTGTTTTGCTCAAGGTACCAGGAACACCGTAACTTCCCTGTTGCTACTGTAACAACTGAGGTGGAACACTGATAAGCAATGACCTTCTTCCCTTCAGCAGTGGGAACAACACCTGCAGAACCTGACCATCATCGGGAGGTTTATTGGTCTATTTTGTTTTTAATGTTCCATCATGTTTATAAGTATTATTTCTATAAACTTTTTTTATATACTTTTCGCTTCAGGTCTTAAGTCTTGATATTTTTAATACATTTTTTTTTATATTTTACATCACATGGATTACATGATGGCTATACCTCACTGGGAACGTAACAGTGAACAGTATTCTATATTATTGTCAATGGTTCTGATGACACACATACACACACTCGTGTATCGAATTCCATTCTGGTCACATAAACACGGGTTATGCAAATGGTGTATTTCCACAGGATGTAAAATATTGCAAAATGAAACGTTCACTGATTTTCCACTCATCAGATTATTCAATAAATATGAGTGTTAAACAAGCGTAATTCCTTCCGCTGTTATTCACTGTATGCATCTAACACTCCTTTTGTCTTCATGCATGGACGAGAGATGACACTGAAAATAATTTATATAATTTATATTCCAAACTTGTGTATACATATTTCCTAAACACAGTGGATGGTGATTTGTATTTGTGTTACTTTACAGATGTAACACCTGAAGATAAATGTAATTACAGCTTTGAGAATTACAGGATGTGTACACGCACGCACGCACGCACGCACGCACTCACTCACTCACTCACTCACGCACACATGCAATGTAGCGTACCGTTGGTTGAGGAAGATGATTCAACCAGACCACTATCTACACCCAAATTCAACTAACCACCAAAATATTTTCCTCCCTTCAATTATCCTCACCATACTGGGTGATTGGTGAGGGGACTGATAAGTGGTGATCAAAACACGAATATTGGATTACCTGCTGCTCCTACCTGTCCCTCCTTACTCCCCCCTTCATCTCTCTCATCACCTACACCTTCACCGTCTCCTACACCTACACCGTCTCCTACACCTTGACCGTCTCCTACACCTACACCGTCTCCTACACCTTCACCGTCTCCTACACCTTCACCGTCTCCTACACCTTCACCTTCTCCTACACCTTCACCTTCTCCTACACACCGTCCTCCTACACCGTCTCCTACACCTTCACCGTCTCCTACACCTTCACCGTCTCCTACACCTTCACCGTCTCCTACACCTTCACCGTCTCCTACACCGCACCGTCTCCTACACCTTCACCGTCTCCTCACCTTGACCGTCTCCTCACCGTCTCCACCTTGACCGTCTCCTACACCTTGACCGTCCCTACACCCTCCTACACCGGACCACCGTCTCCTACACATACACCGTCTCCTACACCTTCACCGTCTCCTACACCTACACCGTCTCCTACACCTTGACCGTCTCCTACACCTACACCGTCTCCTACACCTTCACCGTCTCCTACACCTTCACCGTCTCCTACACCTTCACCGTCTCCTACACCTTCACCGTCTCCTACACCTTCACCGTCTCCTACACCTTCACCGTCTCCTACACCTTGACTTACTGCCATACCTGCACCTTGTCATATCAAACATCGTATACCTCTTTGACTAAACTCCTCATCTCTCATTCATCCTTGACTAATTCATACTAGGAATAAACGATGATTTAGCAATAGTAAATATGTCATTGGAATCATTACATCGCTTCACTATTACCATCAACCTGATCTGGAACTAGAATATACAGGTGAAGAAATTGATTTATTCTGAGAAACAATCAAGCTTTTCTTTCCTTTACAAAGATCAGTTTTATATATCCTGGTGTCACAAGAGGCTATAAGGTTTAAGACTAGTGGTTTGGTATATTATTAAGTTGGTAATATATTTAACCAGGTGACAGTGGATGGGTGGAGGCGAGCGGGTGCAAGGTTGTAGTTCACTCTCCAGCCGACAGATGACACCACTCACAGGTCGATCACACACCTGCCCGTCTCTCTCAAGGTCAACTATACCTGTGCTCTTTTACTTAATCTTTTATCTAATCGTTTCTGCAAAAGTTAAACCTTTGAATGTTTAATAAGAGCATCATAATTTCTAGTATTTTATAATAACAAGGACATATATTCCCTCGGTCGCCTTTAAAAATAAATAAATAAACGTAAAGTCTTTCAGTTATTTGATTAATTGTATCAGGTATTTGTTAACTGACACCTTGTTCGTGGAAATAATTTTGGTGTCTGGTAATTAATCAAAGTTAATTACTCCAATGTTTTTCCTCGTGGTAACCTCACCTGAGGGATGGCGCCCTTCATGGTCACTCAAATGTTTACTTATCTGGGTTTTATTTACAATCACAAACTAATTAGTTCATTAACCTTTTGCTGATATTAGATTTTTAGTCAATGACTCTTTTATTACTTTACTTTAATCCGCTGAGTCCCTCTACTGAGTCCCTTTGTTGAAGTAGTTTTCTCTCTCACTTTTCTTGTTCTGTTTCCCTCATTCGTTTATCCCTATAACGCCGTCTGTGCCCCCAAATAGCCAGGAGAAAATGTTAACACGAATAAACTCAAATACCTGAAATAATTATCTTTGGTCATGATACAAAATACGAGATATAAACAAACTGTTAGTTTGGCAGCTTAGTCAACAAGGCCTGGTAAAGTGGCGGCCGTCGGTCACAACCATTAGTTTGATGTTACTATACTGTACATCACATTTTGATCAAAACTTGATTTTTAGTAAGATGTGAAAGAAACCAATTATGACAACGACAACTCCGAGCGTTAACTTTGACCTCCGGCAATTGACGAATATTATAATTATAATAAAAATCCCAATGTGTTTGTGACCGTGTGTTGGACTGCTCACTGGTGGCAGGTACTGTATGTTGGGCGGTGGACGTGAACCCCAAACACATCTCCTCAGAGAGGTACTTAGTGGTAACACACTGGCCCATACCACTCCTCTATGGTATGATAACACAGGTGTTATTATACCATATTTTGTAAAGAAGTGATCCCAGGGAGGGAGACACACATGGTGCCCTGTTATCACAGCCAAATGTCGCTCACCAACACACTCCAGGCCAGGTGCGAGCAGCGGTCCACGAGTCTCACTCTGCCGTAGACTGGTCATAATCTTTTATAATTTGGTGGTGATATTTATATACCGTATTGATGATGAAGATCGTGAGTAAATTCATTGTTACTGAGACGTTAGTATTCATTCAGCTCTTCACTCTCACATACATTTAATTCTTCTAAACTGGCCCTCCTTACATTGTCATGCCATATTTTTTTTCTGTATACAAAATTGAGTCTGTGTAACCATCTCCTGTAACAATGAACAGCGACCGCCAATATATTCTTCACCCTACCATTCATTCACAAGTTTAGTATAATGACGCTGCCACATGTAATACGTAAACGTCACCACAGGGAGTAAAGGCACTCGCCGAGGAACACATTGATGTGCAGGTGCCACAATTAAGTGGAGGTGGGTCAATTCATGAGCGACTCGTGGAATTGCTACAGTTAATGAGCGACGGGTGGAGTTGTGATAGTTTACGAGCGACAGGCAGAGGTCGTACAGTTTATGAGTGACAGGTAGAGGTGTGACAGTTTACGAGCGACAGGTGGACACAGGCGAGGGTCATCATCATCATTAACATTATAGGCGTTGTGCTGAGAGTGTGTCATCATATATACTGACCATTTTGGCACTAATGACCCAACAGCGTCGTTAGTGGTGGCAGTAGGGGTATTTGTCGTAATATTGTCACCTTGTACAATACCTCATGCGTTACCTTGATGAATCACCTTGATAACCAGCGGCGCCTTAAGGAGGTAACGACAGGTAACATATTCTGCATTACTTGTTGTTTTTGTTCGTTGTTGTTTTAATCGAAGTGGTACAGACTCAAAGACACTGATACAGACACACAGATACTGGTACAGACATAAAAACTAGTACACAAAGACAACTGCTACAGACAAACTAGTACACATATAGACAACTGGTACACACACACACACACACATCCTTGATCTCCGGAGGGTCAAGACCTATCAGGCGCTGCTCCTGCTGCCCCCTTGGCCAAGATTTGGCCCTTTCCCCAAGTCCCTCTCCCCGTTTCGGAAAGAACGGGATCAGTGTTGAACAGTGATGAACAGTGTTTAAGCCAGTGGAATCAGCGCTAGACAGTACCAGCGAGAGCAGCGACCCACCAGTGAGATAAGCACCCCTAGGAACCGACCACCATCTTCTTACCAGACGGTGTTAATCAGTCCACTCTAGGAACAACAGTGGGCCGGCTTTACACCTAACTACGAAATAATACACCACCCAGCAGAGAGTGAGGTACTGTGACACCACCCCACACCACCTGGTGTCTCCATGACCACATGAGGTCCTTCATATCAACACCCGAGGACGAGTTACTGCACCACGTAAACATCACACCACCTGGTGTCTCCATGACCATTCCAGGCCCGGGCCATCAACTGTAAACTATAATAATTTGTATGTTCAACCATTGTTCCTTTTTTTCAGTAATGAAAACTTTTGTTAAACGACTGTCATGGGTTGCGTTGGGCCTCCCGCACAACCCATCCCAAATGTTTGTTTACGGTAGAGATAAGGTAACCGGCCAGCCATGACTGGGACATGTAGGGGGGGGCAGGCCAGTGAGACAGTGGTGTACTGTTCATCACTTCACGCCTCAAAAAAACCCAATTTAGCCAGTGGGCTTTAGACCTTGGGTTAGAGAAGACCTCCTGCTCCGCGGACTTAAGATCAGGGGCCATACAGTCCTACCAGTGCTACGGGTCTGTGTGTGCAAATCCCCGAGATTTTTTGTTAAGTCCAGCGACAAGTTAACACATCCTGTAAAGGAAGTGATCAATGGTGAGGGCCTGTTTGCTACAAGAGCACTCCAGGCCGGCCTAATAGATCTAAACGATTAATTCACCAGGTTGACAAACTCTCCCTTATAACTTACGGTACTGTGGCGTGAATGTGAGTGACTGACCTATCCATGCAAATTATAAGTCCAGTGTATGGAATTGTGCCAAATAAACGTAAGTGCAATCATCTGCCCGTATCTGTGATCCCTCTATTATTATTATTACCAAGGGTAATGACTGATTGGTTATGACAAAGTATAACCAATAACTTAGATGGATGTTGGAAGTTAGTGGAATTCATTAAATCATCATTTATCAAGTACATAACGCATTGAATGCCGGAAGCAGAGCAAAATTCTACGTAGTGATACACCATAATCTCTTGGGTGAGTAACCAGTGTGAAGGTATCCGAGTTCTACGGTAAGAAAGCCACTTTCCTGCATTTAAAACGTAACAACGACCCACCCACTCCATGTCTTTGTATGTAATAAGAAGAAGTGTTTTGGCAACATTGCATTTTTTTTTTAGTTTTTGATTCATATTTTAATCTTAACATGATATAATAAAGGTGTACAGTGAATATACTGTACTACTACTTGTTCAGGGGAAAGTTCAGGACTTGAGTAGTAAGGGGTGGAGGTGTGGAGTGTATTTGATTGAAAGTGGTTTCTGGAGTATTAATTACTGATTGATGGACGGTGGAAAAGCCTTAGCAGTATTTATGAAGATATTAACCTGTTGATGGCTTTACTACCCTTCAAATATTGAATTCAACACCTAGAAAATCAGGGTACACAAACGTCCAATAAAATAAATTAATTGTCTATATATTTTGAAACAATAGCAAACACATTGTGAGAAATAAATAATAGAAAACAAAGATTTATGGTCAACCTCGACATCCATTTTCCAGCCGTGTGATAAACTGCTGGGTAATTTGTCTCTCGTGCACACATAAGAACAACTTCCTAAAACATGATACTAAAATGGAACGGCTGGTCTTTGATGAATCACCACATGTGTGACCATTAACGGCAGCTGACGTGTGGTGTACAGCGAACTTATACTGGCGAGGAAGACGGAGCGAGAAAATGTGTGGAGATTGACCAGGTACACAAGGTAGTGATGCGACACAGAGGGGAGGAATATTTAGTCAACATCTGAGCTCCGTCCGCAACCCTGCCAACAGAGATACGTGAATGGGATGCCAGGTGAGTCGCGAGGATATAAGCTTATTAGTGAAGGATGGATAACTTGATATTTTTATAAAAGGAGAAAACTTAGCAAATGTTGTATTAAGATGTAACTTAAGACAAAGTTCCACTGAAAACTTTCCTTTTGTACTAAAAGGAAAAATATTATGTACACTTGTTTTTTTTTAATAAATGCAGTTTTTCTTTGAAGGGGAAAGCATAGTTCATGTAAATTTGTACAACTTATGTTCAGTATACTCCTGCAGCTCAACGACCTCTAACCTTCTCTTGATGTTAGCTTAAAGTGCCTACCTACCCTTCTGACTCACACAACACTAACCCCTTTACTACGAGGACGTCACTTTTAATACTTTATTTAACTAACTCTATACGATTTTATTCAGCTCAAAGGGGAGACCGAACACTAGGGGTTAATGATCACACTTGCATTAAAAAAAAAATTTCTCAAATTATAATTAATTTTCCTCTTTTAACAAATCACAAATACTCTTTAAACTTTTCTTTGGTGTTTCTTCACAATTTTTCTCTCACATCTACCATCACAACATAACTTACTTCTCAGAGGCACTGCTGTACGTTGAAGAGGCAGAAAATTGGGATAGAACGTAGATAAAAAGTACAAAGAATTATTCATAGACCAAACAAAGACAAAATTCTCCCCCTCTACACTCCTCTTTGATGTCGAACCAAGCATAATGTAGACGAGTTCATGTCATAATACGTTTATGTTCAGTGTCTGTCGTGAAGCAACTACAAAAAACAAAAAAAAAACGTGGAAAAGTTATAGCTCAGTCAGGATTTTCTTTTACGGTACAAACAACAGACATAAATTGTAGGCACCGGAGACCCGTTCTTGGTACACGTTACACCTCCCTGTGGTAAAGTGTGTTCAAACTATCTGTAAATTTCAATGGGGAAAAAAATAAGGAGCTATTGGCTAGTCTTAAAAAAGTATTGAAGTTAAAGACAGAAAAATTATAGAGAGACAAGAACAACAACAGAAAACAAGATGATGAATAGACGGAAAACAGTATAACAAACAAGGCAACCAAAACACAACATGAACACCCAATATTAATTAAAACAAACAATAAGTGTAAACATAAATGGATCTTTATAAACACAAACAAGTAAACATCATACAATCACACATACTAATACAGTCCAACCTCCCCTAAACATTTGTATACATGAACTTAATAATTTAGTACTAAATAAACAGCTTTGTTCCCTCTTATAGCACCTTGATCAATCTCGTAGTGATGAAGTGTACGTGAAGTGACTCTGACAGGAACTGACATGCAATACTCACGTATCTCCTGTCATTCATATCATTTGGCAATATTAACTCTGAAAATTATACACTTCAATTATTACACCCTTAACTCTTCCTCTATAGCTGGACATATTAGTCACAGTCATTGTATATATGTGTAGTGAAGATGCCAAGTAAAGTAGATATTTTCGTTAAGGTTTGTAGTCTGTGTTAGGTCGACCTTGAGCTCTGCCAACGACACCGTGAACAGTCAAAATAAAGGAGTGGTACAAAAATGATGGAATGTTTTGTGTTCATTTCCGCTCAAGTTACTCGTAATTGTTTGTCTGACAATACAGGAGAGAAACAATACTGTGTGTGTGTGTGTGTGTGTGTGTGTGTGTATGTGTGTGTGTGTGGCACAACTCGGAACCATTTGTATGTAATGGCCGACGTAAACAATAGTTCATTTTTTTCAACATTGTGGCACAAAAGTTTGATCCCTATAAAAATATTTCTATATATTTATTCGCGTCCTACACTACTGCTTCTGTCTGCTGAATTTTGTGGCTTTTGTTGTGTCTAAAAGTTGTTACCATTGTGTATTTCTTCACTTTAATGAATATTCCAGTCTTGCCAGAAAAAAATATAACAACGAAACTTATCATCGTGAATTACTCGATCGAAAAAAAGTTAAAATAAATAATGTCAATTTTATAATATACAGACTATAAAATGCTGTTTATTTCCTTTGGGTTTTTGTCTTATATTTCAAAGATTATAAACTTCTTGGTTGGTGAAAGTTTTGTGGTAAAACAATATAATCACGTTACCCTTCATCTCTGATTCTAGCTAGTTCATTACAACAGCAGTCACTTTATACTGCAGACAAATCTGAGAAAGCTTTAATAAAAAATATGACAAAGTCGAGGTCACACATTAAACAGTTGACTTTAATCTTTGACAAAATATTTATATAAAACGATTTTATTAAATTTCTATAAATCATAATTGGTGTAAAACTTTTTAGTTGATAAAATCTGGAGCAAAAAAAACACGTATATTTATTATTATTTTTTGTTTGGTGGCATATTAGGTCAGCCCTTTCTTTAAGATAGGTGGTACATGCATTACCCCCCTCACGCCATCTGACCCCTTCTCCTCCTTTCCTCACCTCACAACAGCTGACCCCCCTCCTCTCATACGGCTTTATTCAGCACAAGGAGGGACAAGATAACATTGTTTTCCTACAAACTTCATCAAAACATACCACCAATTTCTTGCACTCCCAGCCTCTTAATTTAACCTCAGATATATATATTTTTTAAGCAACAAGTTATATACATGTTTTAATCCCTCTTAGTTTTTCCAACAGACATCATAATCAAACTTTCGTATACACCAACTATCTGCGACGATATACTGACCTGTGGTTATTTAGATGAAAAAACAATAAATAAAAATTCCCACCTTTCTTGCGTTCTCATCCTGTGTTGATTAGATGAAAAACAGACGCGTTGGTTAGCTTGTAATTATGAGGTGGTGTAAAAAGTTTTCGTCTAAGTTGTGGGTATTTTTCACCAGGCACTCAGCGGGGAAAGTTAAGTGCATACTGTTGATATCAGGTGATTTGGGTTTGGTTCATGACACTTCACTTGAAAACATCTTTGTAATTGATATACACTTTTACGTAAATTTTCGTTATTTTTACTTCTTTTCATATTTGTTTTTATATTTGAGAATAAATATTGGTAAAGGTATTCGAGTAATTTGTTTCATCATTCATAATTAATTCGTATGTGGTGAAATTGATTCTCTTTCAGTTAAGACGTCGTTTAGCATCTTAAGGTAGCCACATTATACTGAAAGTAATTGGGGTTAGGTTAGGTTACGTTACGTATGAAGCTAATCTTTTTGTATGTATTATGTTTATCTATACGATTGACCGTTTATGTCCGTTATTTAGTGTAACTTGACAGGGAAAACCCACAGGACCATTCGCTACTTCTGCTACTAGAACAACAACAGTGACTAGTTCAGGAAGCGTTGTGAACTAAATTTATCTCAGTCAACCATGTGAGAACTTATAAAACGTCTTGTCCATTTTTTTTCGTCTTTACACATTACACTATGCAACACCAACCAGTGAACAACAGAATGAAGCGTTATGAATTTTCCTGTAATAAGGCAAAAGTTTACCTTATCTGTAACACGTAAAATGCCTGAATGTTGTCATCTTGAATATATTTTTCAGTCTTTCCAACACACCAATATATTCCCTTCAGCCAGCCAGCCAGATTCCCCCTCTTTCTCAGTTTCAGCTCGACAAGTTGTCTCAGCCGCCGACAGTGACTCAAGACAAACTGTTCACTTCACTGAACTTCCTGTTGTCTGTTCCTTCACGCTGGTGTAAGGCCCAGATAATATAGTTTGTGTTTGTCTCTTTGTCTGTGTGAGATTGATTTCCGTAAGTTTATTTTGGTGTTGTATTTCTCTGCCTCCTGCCTCCCCTTGTGTCTGATGTTTCTGAGTAATCGTCTCTCTCTCTCTCTCTCTCTCTCTCTCTCTCTCTCTCTTTCTCTCTCTCTCTCTAACAATGAACCTTCCAGTGTTCCAGGATATAAAAAAATACAAGACTAAACAAAACATTCTACCCAAACGGTAAAGTCTGCCTCTCACAGCCAAAAGATTTATCATACCAAGAATTAAATTGAAGAAGCTTAACCCAATTTGGAAAACCCGCGAACATAACTACTGCAATGGTTTAACCTGGAGTGTGTTTATAACCTAGTGTGACCGAAGTTATGGTGCCTGTGTGTAAGTGTGACTGAGGGAGGTTATGCTGTGTTACCGTGACCTAAGTTATGGTCTGTGTGTGTTAGTGTGACCGAAGTTATGGTGCCTGTGTGTAAGTGTGACTGAGGGAGGTTATGCTGTGTTACCGTGACCTAAGTTATGGTCTGTGTGTGTTAGTGTGACCGAAGTTATGGTGTCATTGTGTGTTAATGTGACCAAGCAAGGTTATAGTGTTGGTGTAATTGGTGTGACTCAAGTTATAGTAACCAGGAACTAGACCAATCAGAAGAAGAATAACACGTCCTTTTTGTTCATTACTTTGTTTACATTTTAAGTGCGTGTAGACCAGTGCTGAGGAACTAGTGTTGTGTGTATACCATCTTCATAACGAAAGAGATGAAGAATAAGGTGAAAACTAAATCAAATGTAATCTTAGAACCACAGAAGAGAAAACAAACAACAAAACATAGCTAATCATTAAACTAATTTAGGTAAAGCATAAAAAAATTGCAGGAAAAGACAAATCAGAGTTAATGTCTTCCTTGCTTGAATGATCTCAACAATGTGTATAGATGGTAGGCTGACCGAGTGTGTACCATGAAAAGTCCAACTCAGTCTGGATTTCGAATGACTTGTTCTTATGTGTCAGTGGGAGGCAAAACATACTGTATAATTAATGTATTTTCATCTACGTTACAGTTTGTTGAATCATTAGACTTTTGGAGTTCAAGAAATGCTGTGGGTGTGTTGGTGTCTGT
>NW_024732391.1:0-27667 GCF_018991925.1 Homarus americanus | reverse complement strand
GGTTGGGTGGGTTAAGTTTTTCTTTTGGGAGGATTATAGGTTTTGTTAGTGGTTGGCAGAGTTGGGTTAATTATTACATTCACTCTTTCTTGCAGGTATTGTGAGTTCTGGCCCCATTCTTGAGGGAGAGGGTTTGTGTACAGGTACATTGCACCCCTCCCCGACCTTATTGGCCGAGAGAGGCGTTCAATGTCGTCTGCAGTTGGTGCCGTTTTTATAAGGTACACCTCTCCGACCTTGAGGGAGAGGGCTTGCGTACAGGCATTGTGGAACTCTCACCGACCTTATTGGCTAAGGGAAACGTACATGTCATCTGAGTTATTATGGGATGGGTAAGTTAGGTATTTGTTTTGGGAGGAGTGATAGGGTGTGGTTAGTTAATGGTAGAATGGTAATTTTTTATTTTGTGTGGGATTGCTAGTAACGGCTGGGTATGTTAGGTTTTTATTTTGGGGGGATTGTTAGGTTTTTGGGTGGGGGAGTGTTAGTGCAGGCTGAGTGGGTTAGTTTTTTGAGTGGTCTTGAGTTTGAGTTGGTGGCGTGGGGTTTGGAGTGAGGGGGGGGAGGAGAGAATTGGTCTTAAGTTAGGTTAGGTTGATTGGGTTAGGTTAGGTGGGAATCGGTGGGTGTGGGCTGAGGAGAGGTTAGGTTATTAGGTTAGGTTGATTTGGTTAGGTTGGGTGGGAATCGTTGGGTGAGGGTTAAGGAGAGGTTAGGTTTAATTTGGGGGGGAATTGTTGGGTGTGGTTATAGGGAAGATATTAATATAAGGGAGGTGGGAGGGGAGTGTTTGGTCTGTTTAATACTTAAAGATGGAAATTCTGGGGTGCAGAGATGAGGTCTAAATTTTCGAGTGACAGTGAGCGAGGTGGTGGTATGAGTGTTGTGTATGCAAATGAGGGAAGGGCAGTTACGTGACTGTGTGTGGGGGAGTCGGGAGGTTGAGGGGAGTGTGCTAGGTTCGTGTCGGGGTTGATTTCTGTTTCCTTTGGGGTAGTGCCGTATAGGTTTACTTTGATTATTGATTTGGTTTGATGAGTGTATTGAATAATTTTTTTGCTGTCAGGTGTATAGGGAGACAGGGGGGAGGTGTTCTTCCTCTTTGGTCTAGGGGTCTTGACCACTATTTCTGTGGGGGGAAGGGCTGCCATTTTATTCTTGGGAGTCTGGGGTGTTAGGGGAGGATCGGGTTTGGTTTGGGTGTTCGTGGTCCGGGAGTTCAACGTAGTCAAGTGGGAGAAGTCGGGTGTAGGCAAGGTCGAGGTGGAGGGGCCTTTGGGGGGTGAGGTAATGGTAGAATGGTGAGATAAGTCAGGTGTAGGCATGGCAGAAGTGGAGGGGAGGAGGGAGACAGTGGATTCTCTGGGGGGTGGGGGGGGCATGTTGGTACGGTCGGAGATGGGGGCAGTGGGGAAGATGAGGTCGGGACCGGTTCTGAAGGAGTCAGGAATGTTTATGGTAGGGAGGCCGTTAGCCTTCAAACCCTCAATTACCAGATTTAGAAAAAGTGATCTATTACCGTTGCTTAGGAATGTGCCAGAAGTATGATGGTGGTGATTTTTGCGTCAGTGTCGGGGGAAGGGAGGGGGGCGGTCAGGTTGTTGGTCCAGCAAGTGCGGGTGGAGAGAGTCGTGGGAGTAGGGAGTGAGTGGTGGGGAGGAGGAGGAGGTGCAGTGGGAGGTGAGGGTAGGCGTAGGCGGGGAGGGAGAGGTGTTGTGCTGTTATTGAGTCTGATTTGGCACTTGTTGCTGACGGCAGAGTGTGGGCCTTTACAATTGCAGCATCTAGTAACAGTGGCAGTGCAGTTTCTGTATGAGTGGCCTTGATTGGCACATTTTGAACAGGTTAGTGAGTTACTGCAACGGTTGGTGGTATGTCCAAATTGATAGCAGTTGTAGCATTGGTGGACTGGGATGTAGTGTTGGAATTCGATGTTATGTGAGGGGATGATGTTATTGCCGAATTTAATTCCGTTGAATTTCAATTTGATGGCGTCAGTTTGTGTAGCTGTAGTGATTTTCAACATGGGGAGAGTTCCCATCCGGGCTGCATATGTCATTTGGGAGGTGTTGTGTGTGTTGAGTTCTGTCAATAGGTTAGGATTGTCAAGGATATGGGGGATGATTTTTCTACATATGAGGGTGCATTTTGCGCGGTATTCGGGTGAGCTGAGGACCGTTAAGCCATTGTCTTTTAGTTTTTTGTTCAATGCTGGGGAGTGGAATAGGTCGGCGTCTTCGTCATTCTGTACAAATACTTTGATAATGTCGTCATTGGTGAAGGAACGTATTTGGAAGATCAAAGTCAGCTGGAAAATGAGTGAAGCGAGGTCTGTGCACTGTTGGATGGTACGGTCCACTTTGAGTTTAATTGAGGGCATGTTGACTGGTGGAATTGGAGATTTATGGAGATCTCCCCTAACAAATTGTCCCTAATTTCCTGCGCCCCTCACGTAGGGGAGGCCCTGCACTATCACAGAGGTCCCCAGGCGAATCGGCAGGCTGTGCTGACCCCCCGCCCTTCCCACAAACACGCACTAGCGAGGTGTGGGGACAGAGGGCGTTTATAGATTTGTGTCAAACCACAACGGTCAACCGTCCAAAAGAAGTCCGATTGCAGGAGAGAGGCTCAATGTGTCGATTGAATCAACAGAATTGTCAGTTGGAGAATGGAGTCAGGTGCTTGTGATTTCCAAGGTTGGTGGGAAGGTGGGAGAGGTCCCAGAATTAGCGAATCAGCTATGTCCGTTTGATCTCCGGCTTCCCCGTCGCTCTGCGTGTCTGCTCTCTGTGGTGGTCCTGGCTCCAATGGCTTCGCCCACGGTTTGGTGGGAGTAGGTGGCGTGCTGTGGACGCAGCGGTAGTATCGTTCATCCAAGGCCGTCCCTCCCTCTTGGAGGTGGGGCGTAGCTTGCGGATGACGCATGCGGCACTCGTGGCCAATGAGGTGGCCACTGAGGTGGAGAATGTCTGTATATAAGCCCGCCCGCCTGCCGGGCCGCCCGTATTGCCTATTTCGTCGTCGAGATGGCCCGTACTAAACAGACTGCCCGCAAGTCCACTGGAGGCAAGGCTCCACGGAAGCAGCTTGCCACCAAGGCAGCTCGCAAGTCCGCCCCAGCCACCGGTGGTGTCAAGAAGCCCCATCGTTACAGGCCCGGAACCGTCGCCCTTCGTGAGATCCGTCGTTACCAGAAGAGCACAGAGCTACTCATCAGGAAGCTGCCCTTCCAGCGCCTGGTGCGCGAGATCGCCCAGGATTTCAAGACTGACCTGCGCTTCCAGTCGTCTGCCGTCATGGCTCTGCAGGAAGCCTCTGAGGCTTACCTGGTGGGTCTTTTCGAGGACACCAACCTGTGTGCCATTCACGCCAAGCGCGTTACCATCATGCCCAAGGACATCCAGCTGGCCCGGCGCATCCGCGGAGAGCGTGCTTAAGTCCTCTTCCTTGGGGAAAAACAAAAAGCACAACAAAACCTACCAGACATCTATAACTCGGCCCTTCTCAGGGCCAAAGAACTGTTCTGAAGATAATTTTCATGACAATCGAAATGGTTGGTGGTAGGAGAGCGTTAATTTCGGTTACCCAAATCGCCTAACGGTAAGTTGGTAACAGTCGTGCAGGCACGAATGTATAGTAGGTCATCAATTCGGGAGGTGGGTGGGGGCAAAAAACAAGAGCTAGTAACAAATTAATATATAAAGAATAAGTAAGTAAATAAATAACTAAAATAAAAGAAAATTCAATAAAATAAAATAAAATGAATTGTTTACATGAAATAGGCGTGCTGCAAACAAGAAATGAAACCCAAACACACTCCATGTATGTCACTTTGCAGTGGGTGTAAAAGTACTCCACGCAGAATTTATTTATTTATTTATTTATAATGTTTCGATTTAGTCCTGTTTCTACGCCAATAGAGAATGCAGATTATTATAATTTTTTTTTATTTATTTCCCTCTCAATATATTTGTGTCGGTAACTGTCTCTTTAACATGTAACTGTGGCTCCGAAGGAGCCGATTAAGTTGTAGTAGTGGGATGGCGTGTTTGTTGTGCACAAGTAACCTCTTACTTGGAAGAGGTGTACTTGATGTTTCAGGCCAGACACGTATATGCTTGGGTCAGTTCACCGGGCAGCAAGAGCTCTTGGACAGCTGCCCGATTTCCTGACTTGTAATGGTGGAGCGTTTGTTGTAGTGCGCCAGGCGGGAAGCCTCGGCAGCGATGCGCTCGAAGATGTCGTTCACGAAAGAGTTCATGATGGACATAGCTTTGGAGGAGACTCCTGTGTCGGGGTGCACTTGCTTCAGTACCTTGTAGATGTAGATGCTGTAGCTTTCCTTCCTCCTGCGCTTCTTCTTCTTGTCACCCTTGGCAATGGCCTTCTGGGCCTTTCCAGCCTTCTTGGCAGCCTTTCCGGAAGTTTTGGGGGGCATGGCGGCACAGTTACTCGTGGCGCGGAGCGAGAGAATTGAAAACTGGCCCGACTAACTTTTCCTTATATACCGAGCGGGCCGCTCAGGATCAGACTGGCTGCAGCTACGGCTCTCTTACATTGGTTGGGTCCGCGAGACGGCCACCTGGCCTGATCCTGAGCTTGGTATAAAAGACCAAGGTGGCGGGCGGAAATTTAACTCCTATCACGAAAAGCAGCAGCAGCAACATGTCAGGACGCGGCAAGGGAGGCAAAGTGAAGGGCAAATCAAAGTCCCGTTCTAGCAGGGCCGGACTCCAGTTCCCCGTGGGTAGAATCCACCGTCTCTTGCGTAAGGGCAACTATGCTGAGCGCGTTGGTGCAGGTGCCCCTGTGTACCTTGCAGCCGTCATGGAGTACCTGGCAGCAGAAGTGCTCGAGCTGGCCGGGAACGCCGCCCGCGACAACAAGAAGACCCGCATTATCCCGCGTCATCTTCAGCTTGCCATTCGCAATGACGAGGAGCTGAACAAGCTCCTGTCTGGAGTCACCATTGCCCAAGGGGGTGTCCTTCCTAACATCCAAGCTGTGCTCCTCCCCAAGAAGACAGAGAAGAAATAAGAACCCAAGGTTCGTTCACACAAGACAACCTAACCAAACAGGCTCCTTTCGGAGCCACAGGATCTCACTTAAAGAGAGAAATATACGACATCAACGTTTTGCAGGATAACACTCTGTGCAAATTGAGTGAAATTGATTTTGAATGGTGTAGATGTGAAGGGCGGTTGTGGGGGCCTGGGGTGGGGGACTTAAACGGGACTTAGAAGGGCGCAGAAGCAGAAGCAGAAGCAGAAGCAGCAGCAGCAGCAGCAAGGGAGGCGACCTTATTTTCACTCTGGTTCATTGACAGTACACATTTACCAGCAGCATACATTGGAGTCATATTCTAACTGTTGACTAATCAGTGTGTGGGCTAGCCAATTTGGGATAAACAGCAAGAATGTAATGTCCTCAATGAAGTAATGACATAGTTCAAGATGTCTTTGACAGTGTCACATTCAATAATATAGTGCTTTAAAGGTGTATCACAAAGTTTACATGCTGAGTGTTCCGGTATGGGTACAGCGTTACTAACTAGCCAGATGTGTCTGTATCCTAACCTAATTCTGGCCACGACTACATCACACAGGCAAGTTGTTTGGACACTCTTCCTAGCCCCCTTGGTCCCTGTTCACCTACCTACTGTAGCAGTACGTAGGTACCTGTTGTAAATCGAAAGGTTGCCAATTCGTAATCAGGGAAAGTTGATTGAGCTTCTAAACTTGAACTGACATAATCCGAGGAGTGGTGATCCGAGGATCACAGACACTATCTCTCCCACTACAAATCCCTTCCTAACCTCCTGCTCCTTCCTCTGTCCTCCCCAAATTTAACCATGCTATCGCAAAGGTAATAATACAGGTAGAGACAACAACATATTTTCCTATTGTCTTATTATATATTAATAACAGAAACGCTGCCGCCATCCCGGAGGCTATACATTGTCTCACTGTTCATTACCTCCACAATTCTTCCTCTTACTTCTTCTTCCATCAATACTTTATTAACGGTGTATGTAAGTTTCACCATGTATTGCACTACAGCGGTAGAGCAAAGTATATTTTGTTAGCAATAAACCAAAAGCATATTTTATGGCCTAATCATCACTACATAGAACACCACCCATAAAGCATGATACTAGTAGACCACAAACTGCTATAAACACCCAAAGCATATTTTATTGCCTAATCATCACTACATAGAACACCACTCATAAAGCATGATACTATTAGACCACAAACTGCTATAAACCCCAATAATATAATAGACTATACTAGTGACTATAATTGTGTTACCCAATATTTTACGAAATAATACTATAAAACATAATAATAAACACACTATTAGTGTATATTAGTTGAATGCACAATCTGATGAGAAGTAAAAAAAACAACAACAACATAACAATAACCTATAAAGAGTGTAGAGTATTTTTGTGCAAACTATTATACTAGTAGATGGTCTAAGATAACTGTATGTGAAGGAAAAGGTGTGCTCTCCACTCAAACTTTCTTTTTATGAAATCTCCAACTCCCCAGCTGAGCGGTACGCCCAATGGGAAACAAAACGTGGCACATAACACGCCGCCCACCAGCTCTGGCTCGGTGAATAGGAATCAGTAATCGGGCGGAGTATAAACAACACCGCCGCCAATGTGCTCCTCCCATCTCTGAGGAAATCTGGTGAGCAACTTAGTATTATATTAGTATGTAATAATAATAACAATAATAAAAATAATAATAATAATAAT
The DNA here is from genome assembly GCF_018991925.1 of Homarus americanus. Taxonomy (NCBI): domain Eukaryota; kingdom Metazoa; phylum Arthropoda; class Malacostraca; order Decapoda; family Nephropidae; genus Homarus; species Homarus americanus. The sequence continues at coordinate 20,901 of NW_024732391.1, read as the reverse complement.
AATAATACTAATAATAATAAGAATAATAATAATATTAATAATAATAATATTAATAATAATAACATGCAATTACATTTTATAACACATACTAACAAAATAGTGTATAGCCTACTATACTTAACTATAATAGGTTAGGTTGCGTAGGAGGATCTAAAAAGTACAGTAGTATATACACACACACACACACACACATACATATAGACAACAAACTAAATTAGAAACCACACGTCAGTGAAGTTATCAAATCCTCCAGTTTCTGTCTCCACCTCCTACGCCGACTCAAGTCCCTCGGTGTTCCTGCACACGAGCTCCTCAGTGTTTACACAACATTCATACTTCCCAAGCTCACCTGGTCTTCTTCCCTAAATGCCACACAACGTAAACACCTAGAAAAAGTGCAAAAGAGGCCATGCAAGATTATTCTCTACCCTTCCTACTCCACATATCAAGAAGCGCTCAACACACTGACCGACCCTTTAGACTCTCACTGACCATCACCACGACCTCATCTGCAAATTTGGTAAGAAGCTTCTACACCATCCCCGACACCGGCTCCTACTACCACCTGAGATCCCTAGTCCGAGAATTGCTCTTCGACACCACAACCGCATCCAGCCCATACGTGCACGAACTGATCTCTATAAGAACAGCCCAGTCCCAACCATTGTAAAAATTATCGATAACTTGTAATAAATCAGTATACTCACTCCCAGTAAACACTACTCCTTGCACTGTCACTATGTTGAAATGAACTGTAGTTTGAGCTTTTCCCCAGCTAGTTATTATATGTCTTATTTGTGTCACTCATGTTACTTGTATATTATTTGTAATTCGTAACCCATTCCCCAAATATGTAACTGTATATTTTCAGCCTTCTTGCTGCCAAGCACTTTCAATAAACCGTTAATTATTATTATTATTATTATTATTATTATTTATATGTTGGCCCATACCAACTCACTCCCCTGAACCCTCCTCCCCACCGGACTATCAACAAGTTCTTGCCATAAGGTACTACCTCATTTGGCAAAGGAATGGAACCAGTGATGAATAGTGGTGAACAGTGCTTAACTCAGTGAAAAACAACTCGGCAGTTGAGTCTTACCCAAGCTAGCTAACCACCTTCACACAGTGAGGTCCCAGGTACCCGGTTATACTTCCCCTGAGACTCCACGATAGAGAGGCCTGGGACCACACCTCACCCACCTGAATGAGTGAGTCATGTGGACCACGTGGTGTCCCCAAGATGCTACGACACCACGTAGTGAATGTTTTGCTACAGCATCATCATGTGAAGTTCCTCATAACACCATCTGTGAGGTAACTGCTACATCATCAGGCACCTCATAACGCCATCTGTGAGGGAGTTACTACACTACGTGTCTGGTGTTCAACACCTCACCTTACATGATCTATGCGTGCAAACATTAATCTGTATGTTCACTGTGTGCTCCTTCACCTTTCTCTAATGAGGGCTTTTGTTAAACCACCAATGTATGTACTAAGTCAATTGTGTCCAATGTATACTTTCGAAAAGCCCTTGTTTGGGTTAGGTAGGAGAGAGTAGTCGTCATTATTGTCCAAGCCACATTATTTATTTCTATATATAAGTAATGTAGGCTGGTTTTTAAATACCTCAATCCTCTAACGGTGCCGTTTGTATATTAAGAAATACCGAAGCCATACAGTACAACACCAGCGAATATGAAGTATCACTGTAACCGGCAACTGTTACTCACTCATACCTACATACATATATAGAGTCTTTACAGAATGATAGCAGACACGGGGAAGACGAACAACAAGAGGAGAAGAGTTAGAAGAAAATCAACTTCAAGCTAAGAAGAAGAATACCAAGACATTTCCTCCAAACAAGAAAACAACACACACACAATCAAGCCGACAAAACACTGAGAAACCATGGCGGAACCCAACATGCACCGGACGCTTGACCTGACTCTATCCTGCCGCATCCAGGCGAGTTGCTGCTTAAAGTCCCTCACGCAAGCGCTGTTTAGCCACTGCACCTATTCTATCCTCCTAAAATTCACTTCAATCCCCCCTGCCACTAGCATGTTATGTATGTATGTATGTATGTATGTATGAATGAATGCTAACTGCAACTTTGCGTATTAAAACTCATTACTCTTACCGAAGTAATATAGTGCGTGGTTATGTTATGTCATGTTAGGATAGATTATAAACTACATTGGGTTACATTTCGTGAGGTTCGGTGACGCTACAGGAAGTTAGGTGAGGTACCTGGAGGTTAGGTGAATGTTGACTGACTGACTGACAATTATTAGGAAGTGGTTCCAACACGTTCACACACAACCTATACTCATACCACAAGTCCAGAATTAGAGAGGATCATGTTATTGGATATATTTTCAACGATTTACTCAGTGTCTAACCAACTCTTTAGCGATTTAAATGTGGACCTAAAATTAGGTCCGTATATTTGTTTGTCGTGGTGGTGGTGTGCGCCCGTCCATCAGGTTGATTAACCACCAAAACCATAAAGGGTGCGGCCCTGCCGTTTCAGGGCATAAACCACATCCATGGCGGTGACGGTCTTCCTTTTTGCGTGCTCGGTGTAGGTGACGGCGTCACGGATGACGTTCTCCAGAAACACCTTGAGGACGCCGCGGGTCTCCTCGTAGATGAGGCCGGATATACGTTTAACACCTCCACGCCGAGCTACACGACGAATGGCGGGCTTGGTGATACCCTGGATGTTGTCACGAAGCACCTTACGATGACGCTTGGCGCCACCCTTTCCAAGTCCCTTGCCTCCTTTGCCTCGTCCAGTCATGTTGTTGTGGTTGCTACTACAGATGGTCCTGGTGTGGCTTCGCCGAATCGAATCGAAATCGAAAAATGCTAGTGACAGGGGGGAAGGAGGTTCAGGAGAAGAATAAAGGGAGGATTGAAGTGAATTTTAGGAGGAGAGAACAGATGCAGTGGCTAAACACCGCTTGCGTGAGGGATTATAAGATGGGGGCAGCAGCAACAACCCGGCTGGACGCGGCAGGGAGGCGACAAGACAAGGCCAGGCCAGCGTCAGGTCAAGCGTCAGGTCAAGCGTCAGGTCAGGCGTCAGGTGCGTGTTGGGTTGGGCAATGGATGTTCAGTGCTTGGTCGGCTTGATTGTGTTTTGGTTTCTTGTGTGGAGGGGATGTCTTGGGCTTCTTAGCTTGATGTCGATTTTCTTCTCTCTCTCCTTCTCTTCTTGCTCTCTTGAATTGTCCATTCGTTTGTGTTTGGGTCTTCTTGTTCGTCTTCCTCGTATTTTAAGTCCTCATAGGTGTGGAAGAATTCAGAGAGGGAGAGGTTGACCACGTGGGCTTCAGCACCACTGGCCGCGTGGGCTTCAGCACCACGGGCCACGTGGTGTTCTTGGTTCTGTGTGGTGGGCTGCTTCTGTTGAGTTTTCTTTTCTTGGTTTTTCTTTACTGCTGGTTTTTTTTTTTCTTGGGAGCGTACAGCAAGGAGGGCCTCTTTGTAGCTCAGTTTTTTCTCAAGACGAGCCTTGGCTACCCTGCATTCCTCCTTCCATCTGGGGCAGGTCCGGTCGGCGGAGGAGTGTGGGCCACCACAGGCAACGCATTTTTTTTCTGTGTTGGGGCAGGCCGTGTAGCGGTGTCCAGGGCTGCCACACATGGAGCAGGTGTCTTCCTGCGCCTCACACTTGTTTACAGTGTGTCCATAGTGCTGGCATTTGTAACACCGTTTCGGTCTGCAGTAGGGCTTGACTGGCATAGTTACCCACGCCAGTTGAGCTTCCTTGGGTAGGGTGGAGTGGTGTCCGATGAGGGCAGTGGTGTCGGACAGCTTCTTCACAACTTGGAGCTGCTGCTCCTTGAGGAGCTCACTCAGCTCTGCTTTGTCCATGTGGGCAATTTCGGCGTGGAGATTACACCCAGCTTCAAGTTGTCCCACATGAAGGCAAACATTTTAAAAGGAATGCCGTTGATGTCTGGGATCTCCGCGAGTTGAGCGGGCATGCCCATCTCGGCGAAGGTGATCTTGATGTCACCATGGAGCTTTAGGCGTTCTACCTTGGTGACCCCCACGATCCCATTAGCTTCGAAAAACTTCTGGAGAACTAGGAGGTTTAGTTTCTTGGGGCAGGTCGGCGTGTCCGGACGTATCCGCGCCACGTTAACAAACTCGTATCCGTTCATGGTGAGGGAGAGAGCGCCCACGGTTTGGTGGGAGTAGGTGGCGTGCTGTGGACGCAGCGGTAGTATCGTTCATCCAAGGCCGTCCCTCCCTCTTGGAGGTGGGGCGTAGCTTGCGGATGACGCATGCGGCACTCGTGGCCAATGAGGTGGCCACTGAGGTGGAGAATGTCTGTATATAAGCCCGCCCGCCTGCCAGGCCGCCCACATCGCTCCTGAACCAAGAAGACCTCTCAACAAGACCTCCTGCTGGACCCGGAACCTTGAAGACCGCCCTCTCCCTCGTGCCATTGTTGGCCATCTTCCCGGACCGGACCACCCACGACTGTCATCGTCCACAACAACTCACGAGCGTTCTCGGTTTATCGAGCATTAGCTTGCCCTCCCCACTGGTGGTGTGAGTGACCCACACTCCAGCTGGAGAGCAGTTATAGCGCGATATTCCCGGCGTGGTTTGAGCTCTTTTCCTTCTACTACCATTTTTCCTTTTTCGCTCTGGCCTAGGGACCTGCACCCTCAAAAGTGTATTCGTCCTGCGGTCCCCCTGTAACTGTTCACCTCCCTCCCAGGAGATTGTGAACACGAAAGGGGGTCGGAGCAAAACCCTCCCCAGCCGAGTCTTTCCAGGAAAACCGTGATCGTGCGGGTCCACCTGGAAAGAGGGTCGCAATCCTTATCCTTCCCAAATAGGCACACTTAGCTCACGTCTATAAGTGAGCAGTCACATACACTAGGAAGTAGGCTTCCCCAATCGGGGCTCCGTGAGAGAAGCTCAGGAACAACAACAACAACAACAACAACAACAACAACAACAACAACAACAACAACAACCCGGTTATGGAGCGCGTACGCCCTCCTAACCGCGATCCCCGCCTGAACCGCCAACCTGACGACCCGAACCACGACAGGCTTCGCACAGAGAAAGCAGACCAGTTACGCGCCTTCAACGAAGCCCTGAAAAGTAGGAACTCTGCCACCACCTCCAACAACTCCACCACCACCACCACCTCCACCACCACCACCACTGCTACCGCTACTGAGGACAATTGGACGAAGGTAGAAAATAAGAAACGCCGACGTGCCTTTTCGGGAAACGATTGCCGTCAAGCAGCCCCCAAGGCACCCATCACCACCACCAGCTCACCTCCAACGACACTGCCAAAATTCCGGATCACGAAAACGGACGCAAAAACAACATATGCCGCCGTCACAGAGATGGAAAAGCAAAACCCACTGGCCAAGTTCTCAGTGCGGCCCAACCTAAAAGGGGAGATGATCGTTCACCCCAAAGACAAGAACTCCGCCACCACCCTCGACACTTACCTACAAAACACCACCACCATTACTTCAACCAAGCTAGACCCCGCCCAGAAACTGATGAAGTCGGTAGTCCTCCGGTACCCAAAGGAACTACCTCTCGAACCCCTGGAGAACCACCCGAAGATCCTAAAAGCCGAGAGATGCTCTCCCCTGTCCGACAAGACGGCCACCACGAAACAAGTCCTCATAACGCACTACGGCTCACCCCCAGCACCATAGACCTCAAAACCTGGGGGATCTACGAAGTGAGGCCCTTCGTCCCAGAGCCCCTGCGATGCTTCAGATGCCAGAAATACGGGCACCATCAGACAAGGTGCACGTACAGGGAAATCTGCGCAGTCTGCGCACAGATGCACGGCACACAGTCCTGCCTCACCAAACTGAAAAATGGGGAAAAAATTGCCCCCAAGTGTGCCAACTGCGGGGGCAAACACCACGCCTGGAATCCTGGATGCTCCGAGAGAACAAAGAGGGTCCAGGCAAACCGACCAGCAGCAAGACCGGCCCCCACCGCCTACACACCAGCCCCACCAAGTACCTTCGTGTGGGGAACCCAAAGGCCCAAACAACAAAGACAACCTCCTCAGCCAGTCAACACCCAAAGTGCAGCCCAGTTTCCTGGCCTCACTACAGCCACACCCCAGCCACCCAAGCAGCAGAGAACGACAACCACGAGAAAGACAAAAGAAGCACACACCAAGGCACCAGAAGGAATGATACACATATCAGACCTAGCCAATGTACTGACGACCTTCGCGGAGGGCCTAGCCGGACTACTGGGCCACAAGATCCAACCCACACAGCTCCAAATACTCATGGGGAGCGTCCTCGGGCAAGTCGCCACAGCTCCAGCCACCTCAGTGGAGGAAGCCACGCCGGTCCGCACACGAGCAACAGCCGAGGTACACTCTACACCGAAGAAGGCCACCAGAGAACCCAAGACACCGACAGCTCCCAAGATACCGACAGCTCCCAGAAAGAAACTGGACGTTTCAACTCCCCTGAACCGAACCACGGCCCAGAAGGCAAAAACCACAGAACACGAAGACATGGACCTGATTCAGTTGGAATCGAACTTGGACATCTCCATCGAGGACCACCAGAAGTCCCCGATGAAACAGTGGTGGAAAACGTCAGCACCCTGAACATCCTAACATGGAATGCCCAGGGCATCAAAAACAAGAAACACCTCCTACAAGAAGCAGCAGCCAAGGACAAGCTTGACATCATACTCCTACAAGAAACACTTCTACAAGAACACCACTGTTTCAAATTCAGCGGTTACAAGACATACAGGAGGCATTTCACGCAGGCGTCAACAAGAGGATGTATGATCTTGGTCAAGTCAAGCATACCCTCCGCCGATGTCACGCAGCAATTTCCATGTGGGGAAAACATCGAGACACAGGCCGTCAAAGCAACCCTCCAAGAACGGGAATTAACTGTTCACAACATCTACAAGAACCCAAGGGGCTCACTGGAGGTTACTCAATTATTTGCTTCGGCCGCCGACCACGCCACACTCATAGGAGGGGATTTCAACGCACATCATCCCTTCCTAAGCTCGGCAAGCCCCACAAATGAAGACTGCCTACACCTATACACCACCTTTCAAGATACACCCGAGATCTGCCTCCTGAACACCGGAGAGCCCACCCACACTAGGGGAGGAAGGCTAGATCTAACCTTCGTCTCCAGTGCACTACAGCCTTCGGCCTCCTGGCAGATACACCCCACGCTGACCAGTGACCACTTCGCCACCCTAACAACGCTCAAGGTGAACAAACTCCCCACTCCACCCCCCCCGAGATGGAGATACAACACTCAAAAGGCAGACTGGGGACTCTTCAAGAAACACCTGGCTCAGTGGCGCGAAAAATCACAGCCGGCCGGCGCAGCACCCGCGGATGAGACAACCCTCCACCACCAATTGGTCGAGGCGTTTCACCTAGCGGCAGAAGAGGCTATCCCAAAAACAAAACCCACATCAAGACAGTACAATGATTACTGGTACTACTGTCCCAGGGTGAAAGAACTCAACCACAGAGTGAACATGGCCCGAAGAAACTACAGGAGACATCCCACGGCAACAAACAGACATCTCCTGCAAGTCATAGTCAAGGATACCAGGGAAGCGAAGGAAGAAATTAAAAACGCAAGCTGGCTCAAGTGGTGCTCCGAACTCAACGAGCACACCACCCTTGGCAAGATGTGGGCCCAGATCCGAAGGGCATCTGGGAAGGCAACACCACCACCACCAACTCATCCCAACCCAGAAGAGGAAGCCGAGAGACTTGCAAAACTGTTCTCTGACCGAGCAGCAACGAAGAACCTCCCGAGACAGGCGGAGGAGACACAACGGCGTCTGCGACAGGTCAGACTCCAGATGATCGAAGAGGCCTGCAACAGTGAAGAAGACACTGACAGACCATTCAACCAGCAAGAACTCCAGAAGTCGCTAAAACGAAGCAAGGATACAGCTCCAGGGGCCGACAGGATAACCTACTCCATGCTCTCTCATGCCGGTACAGCCGGACACGAGGCTCTGCTGCAAGCCATCAATGCTTCGTGGACAGCACAAAGACTCCCACCGGAATGGAAGAAGGCAGATATACAGCCCATTCCGAAGCCCAGAGAACCAGACAAAGCGAGGCCCATCTCCCTTCTCCGCTGCATAGCGAAGACGGGAGAAAGAATGGCTCTCAACCGACTCAAGTGGAAAGTAGGCTGCCCACACCCTCACATCTTTGCTTACACCGAGAACACCGGCACAGGCAACAACATCGCCGAGATACTCAGCACAGTGGACAACAAACCAGCTCTGGTGGTCTTCCTCGACCTGGAGAAAGCCTTCGAACTAGCAAATCCATTGGCCATTACAACTACGCTCGCTAAAAAAGGCGTCAAAGGAAGGTTGCTGGGGTGGATCCAGAACTACCTCACACAGAGAGAAGCACGAGTACGCTTTCAGGGAGCAACCTCAAGCTACAGGGTCCACGAAAACGGAACCCCTCAAGGAGGCATCCTCAGTCCAATGCTGTTCAATGTCCTGATGGAAAATCTAGTCAAACTTCCCTTCAGACAAACAGCCAAGCTCCTATGCTATGCAGACGACTTACAGCTTATAGTAAGAGGATCGAACAGACTAGCCAACACGCAACACGCACTCCAACTTATAGAAGAGGAGTGCAACAGACTTGGACTCAAGATAAATCCAGCCAAGTCGAAAGCGATGGCCATCTGCACAAACACACCAGACAAGTTGCTCTCCATACAAAACACGCCGGTAGTCTGGACCAACGCCCACCAGTGTCTTGGGATCTGGTTTGACCAGAAACTCACCTTCAAGCCGCAACTCGAGTATCTCAGGCACAGGACGAAGAGCAGACACAACATAATGAGGTCGCTCACCAGCAAATCCGCAGGAGCAAACCTTCATGTGCTCAAAGCCTACTACACAGCCGCCATCAGATCGCTGGTAGATTACAGTGCTCCAGCACTCATTGGACTGAGAGAAGACCAAATAGCTAAGCTAGAAGTCATTCAAAACAATGCTCTCAGGACCATGCTCGGAGCACCCATGTGGACCAGAATTTGCAATCTGCAAATGGAAACCGAGCTACCACCCTGGCAGTACGAGTCAAGCAGGTGACAGCCGGTCTCCTCGCCAAAATCTGTAGAGCAGACAAGCCCACAGTTGCCAAGATTCGAATCAGTGCCTCCCTCCACCTCGACCACAGAGTGCGAGGGGCCACCTGGTCGCACGAGGCAAGCGAGGTCATCCGACACCTGCAAGCAGAAACACTCGTCAAGAACAACCAAGACACACGAGACAATGGTTACACTGTTCCTCCACCATGGAGCCCTCCACCAGCCACACTCAATTTCACCGACCTCGGCGATAGTAAAGCCAACCTCCAGAAGGAGGACCTCCAAAAAATATCTCTCCAAGCCATAGCCACCGAGAAACCGGCTGATGCAGCATCATACTTCACAGACGGCTCGGTGGACCCAAAACATCACAGATCCGGAGCGGCCTTCTACACCCAAGGTCAGACCCTCAAATGGAGACTTTCCAACGACTGCTCCACCCTACAAACAGAACTGGTAGCAATCTCAAAGGCCCTACAACACGCCGCAACACAACACAACAAGTCCGTCATAATTCACACGGACTCGAAATCGGCCATGCAAGCGCTGCAACACAGTCAACCAAGAGACAACGTCCACATCATCACCTCGATCCTCGCACAGCTACAGGAATTCCAAAGCCAACACCGACCAGTCGTCTTACACTGGATTCCCAGTCATGTAGGGATCGGAGGAAACGACGTGGCAGACGAAGCAGCCAAGGCAGCTACACGTTCCAGTAGCGTACACATCCAAGTTCCAGCAAGTGTGCAACAGATCAAGAATCACCTCAGAAAGACTACCAAGCTCCACATCAAAAAGAGCTTCCTTCACGCACTCAACGCTGGTTCCCAATCAGCCAAATGGTACCTGGCGGCCACAAAAGGGGAACCACCCTTCGCAGACAAGAAAACTCCAAGACAAACCCAAGTCAGCCTTCACCGACTACGACTAGGGTACAAGTGCTCCTGGCAGATGATCGGAAATGACGTCACGGAATGCACCTACTGTCAGGAGCCAGCAGCCAACCCACTTGAACACTATCTCCTCGATTGCGAGGTCACACAAAGCCTCCGAGACAGAACTCAAATCTCCCAAGAAACACACACAACACCAGCGGCCACTCTAACCCGAAAGGCCCATACAGACCACATTCACCACCTACCCCGGGTCATCACACGATACCCACCACCCAGATAGCTTAGAAAGCATCCTCTCCCAGCAAGTGCGGACCCCAGTTCGGGGCTGCCACCTGGAAGCGACCACGCCCGAGCAGCCGTGGTGTTCCCACGATCCGCAGTATCCCTCCAATCTGCAGGTGGGACCACCTCCAATCCCAATCCGGTCTGGCTGCTCCTGGAGCTCCAGCCGGAACCACCAAACGGGCCGCCTATAGGCAAAGGCCCGTGTCGGACTACGGTCCGACAATCTATACAACCACAACAACAACCGGGCCGCCCGTATTGACTATTTCGTCGTCGAGATGGCCCGTACTAAACAGACTGCCCGCAAGTCCACTGGAGGCAAGGCTCCACGGAAGCAGCTTGCCACCAAGGCAGCTCGCAAGTCCGCCCCAGCCACCGGTGGTGTCAAGAAGCCCCATCGTTACAGGCCCGGAACCGTCGCCCTTCGTGAGATCCGTCGTTACCAGAAGAGCACAGAGCTACTCATCAGGAAGCTGCCCTTCCAGCGCCTGGTGCGTGAGATCGCCCAGGATTTCAAGACTGACCTGCGCTTCCAGTCGCCTGCCGTCATGGCTCTGCAGGAAGCCTCTGAGGCTTACCTGGTGGGTCTTTTCGAGGACACCAACCTGTGTGCCATTCACGCCAAGCGCGTTACCATCATGCCCAAGGACATCCAGCTGGCCCGGCGCATCCGCGGAGAGCGTGTTTAAGTCCTCTTCCTTGGGGAAAAAGAAAAAGCACAACAAAACCTACCAGACATCTATAACTCGGCCCTTCTCAGGGCCAAAGAACTGTTCTGAAGATAATTTTCATGACAATCGAAATGGTTGGTGGTAGGAGAGCGTTAATTTCGGTTACCCAAATCGCCTAACGGTAAGTTGGTAACAGTCGTGCAGGCACGAATGTATAGTAGGTCATCAATTCGGGAGGTGGGTGGGTGCAAAAAACAAGAGCTAGTAACAAATTAATATATAAAGAATAAGTAAGTAAATAAATAACTAAAATAAAAGAAAATTCAATAAAATAAAATAAAATGAATTGTTTACATGAAATAGGCGTGCTGCAAACAAGAAATGAAACCCAGACACACTCCATGTATGTCACTTTGCAGTGGGTGTAAAAGTACTCCACGCAGAATTTATTTATTTATTTATAATGTTTCGATTTAGTCCTGTTTCTACGCCAATAGAGAATGCAGATTATTATAATTTTTTTTTATTTATTTCCCTCTCAATATATTTGTGTCGGTAACTGTCTCTTTAACATGTAACTGTGGCTCCGAAGGAGCCGATTAAGTTGTAGTAGTGGGATGGCGTGTTTGTTGTGCACAAGTAACCTCTTACTTGGAAGAGGTGTACTTGGTGACAGCCTTGGTGCCCTCAGACACGGCATGCTTGGCCAGTTCACCGGGCAGCAAGAGTCGGACAGCTGTCTGGATTTCCCGACTTGTAATGGTGGAGCGTTTGTTGTATTGCGCCAGGCGGGAAGCCTCGGCAGCGATGCGCTCGAAGATGTCGTTCACGAAAGAGTTCATGATGGACATAGCTTTGGAGGAGACTCCTGTGTCGGGGTGCACTTGCTTCAGTACCTTGTAGATGTAGATGCTGTAGCTTTCCTTCCTCCTGCGCTTCTTCTTCTTGTCACCCTTGGCAATGGCCTTCTGGGCCTTTCCAGCCTTCTTGGCAGCCTTTCCGGAAGTTTTGGGAGGCATGGCGGCACAGTTACTCGTGGCGCGGAGCGAGAGAATTGAGAACTGGCCCGACTAACTTTTCCTTATATACCGAGCGGGCCGCTCAGGATCAGACTGGCTGCAGCTACGGCTCTCTTACATTGGTTGGGTCCGCGAGACGGCCACCTGGCCTGATCCTGAGCTTGGTATAAAAGACCAAGGTGGCGGGCGGAAATTTAACAACAACAACGAACAACGACTCGCCAGCCAGTCTTCGTTGTGAACGGACGTCTCTCTAGACCCCTCACTGCAAAGCCAGCCAGCCTATCTCTTACCACTGACAAACTGCACTCAATCATCAACCTCATTGCCATTACTTCATACAACAGGGAAGCTCGTTTCAGACAACGCCCTTTCTGTACCTCCCTACTGATCAGGGGTGACTCCTGATCAGAGGCGGCCCAGACTGGGAGATCTCTAACGGTTTTTCTGCAGCGGACTTGGGCCGCGATCCCACTGGTGCACTTGCACCATTGGCTATTTCTCCTTGATCTTCCTTCTTTTTCGCTCTGGCCTGGGGACCTGCACCCTAGAGGTGTATTCGTCCTTGGGTCCCCCCTGTAACTGTTCACCTCCACTGCAGGAGATTGTGAACACGAAAGGGGGTAGGAGCAGAACTCCCCCCCCCCTCCGCCGAGCCTTCCTGGGAAACCGTGATAGTGCGTGTTCCACCTGGGAAGGGGGTCGCAATCCTGAATCCTTACCCCTCCCCCCCAATTAGGTACACTAGCTCATGCCTATAAGTGAGCATTCAGTAACACTAGGGAAGTAGGATCCCCTGACGGGGCTTTCGGGACAGTGTTGCGGGAACCACTCTACGACCACTCAACCAACAAGTGGCGGTGGGGAGTGCTGTAATTCTCGTAACAAACTCTGTCCTGGAATAGGTAGGTCTCAAGTCTGAAATCACTCAAGGGTGGCATGTCCACCACACACCCTCTAGAATGACGGCACACCGGATACGGATACGCTCCCATGAAGGGGGCGTGACTGACGGAAGAAAAAATGAATTAGCAAGACTCCTTACTTCAACACTACTGATCAAAATTTCAAACCTTATCACGACCAAGGACTCCTTCATCGCCCTGTGCCTGACTGAGAATGATGTTGACCAACTCCTATCGAACGACAGCACCAGGAAACTGAAATCCGCGAAATTCGAAGTTGCAATCCCTCCTCAACTCCGAGCGAGGAAGTCAATCGTGATCAAAAAATTAGATAAAGCAATCACTGAAGAATCTAGCGAACAGGAATTGGCATCTGATATAGAAGACAAAAATGAATGGGCCAAGGTGGAGGACGTTATCAAGCTGCCCAAACTGCCATCCATGCTGAAAATACGGTTCACTGAAATAGCCATGGCCCAAAAAGCAATCCAGGAGGGACTGTCTCTCTCCTACTACCACGTCAGCAGCAGCCAGGTGGAGCAGGAGGAATTCTTCCCCATAACTCCATGCTGGAATTGCTACCAATATTCACACATGGCAACAGACTGCCCTAACAAGGACACCAAGCACTGCTCAGAATGCGGGAATAAGGGGCACACCTTCAGAGAGTGCAAACACAAAGACAACCCCAAATGCCTAAACTGTGAAGGGGATCACAGAACACTGGCTACTCGCTGCCCCATACGAAAAGCGATAGTCAATCAAAAGAAGGAGAAGGAGAGGGAGAAGACACAGGAACAGCAAAACAAGACATACTCAGCTGTAACCAAATTAACCAGAGAAACGACAAAGATCCTCGAAAAAGTCGCCACACCACCCCCCGCAAACCAACCTATTGTGCTTCAGCTTGGAAATAATCTCTCTGTAAAAATAATGACATCCATAATCCACGCCCACATCATGAATATAGCCAGACCTGGAACTTTCGCCAAGGCAGCAAGAGACATGTTCGCCGCCAACAACCTGCCAGATATGGAATTCCCAAATGATGTGCCTTCCTCTGAAATCTTCAACTTCATTTACAAATCAGAGAGCACCGAAATCCAAATACCAACAACTCACGAACCATCAACTCACGAACCATCAACTCACGAACCATCAACACAAGAACAGACTACCTCAGACATACAACCCGAGCCAGCAAGCGAGGAAGAATCAATGGAAGACTCAAGCGAAGATGAAACCACCACAATAACAGAACAAGCCGCCAGAGTCAACACCCCAAAAAAGAACCAAACAGGAACTAAGGCACCACCTGCTACGGAGAACAAAGACCTAGGGCATGAAACTGGTATCCGATTTTACTCCACTACAGCTCCTCCCATAGTCTCAACAGAAAGACTATTGGCAGAAATAAGGCAAGGCAAGATCAAATACACATACTCAGACAAAAACCTAGATGACACACATATTGAAACACTAATCAAGAAGGGAAGAATCCTCACAAAACACAACAGAATAGAAAGAGTTGATCAGTCAACATATAAAAAGATCCGCTTGGGCCTGGACAGGAGGCTGTCAGGGGAGCACCGGTCAGCAAAAATGGCGCAAACCAGCTCTAGACATCAGCCTTCATAATAAATAAGCTAAAAATAATCCAACATAATGTCTTAGCATGGATCCCACAAAGAGCAAGCGAATTATACAACACATACCGTAACATAGACCCAGATATCATTCTCATCAATTCGCATGGTAAGAAAAACTCAGAAAAAATAAAACTATTTAACTACACAGTATACCAAAAAAACAACCAAGACACACCACATGATGGAATAGCCATAGCCATCAAACGAAACATACAACACAAGATACACGACTCATTTCAAGAAAACTTTCTGGCGATCGAAATTAACTGCCCAACAGGACCTATTATAATCGGCACCTGTTACCTCCCTCCGAGAAGACCCATATTCCCACTAGCAGACATGCTCAAACTCCTGAGAAGAAACATACCAGCATATTTCTTGGGTGATTTAAATGCTCGACATCGCGTCCTGGGACACCAGGACAACAACGCCGTGGGCAAGATTTTAAACACGTTACTGAGTCATGGCAACGCAATACACCTCGGCCCGGAATTCCCCACATACATCAGTGCAGGTAAAATCGGACATCCAGACATAGTACTAACAAACCAGCATCACCATCTTAACCTGCAAATGGAACCCGGCCCAATAACCACCAGTGACCATCTCCCTATCGTAGCCACACTCTCCACGTCGCCAATTCAGATCCCTGCCAGGACGAGATACAGCTACAGCCGAGCCAACTGGGAGGAATTCCAAAATGAGCTAAGCAACCACCAAATAACCCGGCTAAACAACAAACGCACCTCCCAAATAGACAGCACACTGGAGACATGGTACGGAAACGTGATCCAAGCAATGGAACACCACATACCCACGACCACTCACCGCACATTACCACACCCCCAATACACACATCAATCAAGAATTTTACAGACACAGTTTAGTAACTTATTCAAATTAATCCTAGAACATGGATGGACGCCAGAATACAGAATACAATAATACACCATACACGATCAACTAAGAGACATGTCCAAAGAAGCATACGTGAACAACTGGGAGAAATTAATAACAGACACAGAAGCAACTTACCACGACCCGAAAAAATTCTGGCGAAAAATTAAAAACCTAATGGGAATCTCAAGCAACGAGTCAAACTACATTTTAAATAGCAACCAAATCAAATTAACTGAACCCAAAGAACAAGAACCTGAATTCAGAAAATACTGGAGCCAAATTTTTCAAATAAGCCAAGAAGACAACCTGAACTTCTGTATGAACACCGAGCAACAAGTAACCAATCACATGACACACACAACCCACATCTGGCACCCAAGTCCCAGCATAGACACACACGCTTTGGACGATCTTTCCACACTGATTCAACCAATCACCGCAGAGGATATTCAGAAAACAATAATCAGATTCAAAAATAAGGCCCCGGGCATCAGTAAAATTAACAAACCCATACTCCAGCATCTACCAATCAACATGATACACCAACTCAGTCACATTTTTAATGCAGCACTTGCCTCTGGCTACTTCCCAAGAAAATTTAAAACAGCAATCATCAGACTTATATCAAAACCAGGCAAATCCCCAACCCAAGTAGCAAACTACAGACCAATCTCTCTCCTAGAAATACCGGGAAAAATCCTAGAAAAAATAATTAACCGCCGACTGAGAACACACCTCGAATTGGAGGAGAAATACAACCCCAGACAGCATGGATTTAGAAAACATAGAGGAACCCATACAGCCTTAGCCCTAATTTACGAAAACATAGCAAACGCGATGCACAACAACGAACAATGTAACGTAGTACTAAGGGACGTAGCTAAAGCATTCGACAAGGTCTGGCACCTAGGACTCAAATACAAAATTACCACCCAAGAACTTCCCAACAACTTTACTTCCATTCTCTGCAACTTCCTCGATAATAGAGAGGCCAAAATTATCATAGGTAACCACACAGGCCCAAGCTTCAAATTATACAGCGGAGTACCACAGGGAAGCAACCTCTCGCCAACACTCTACACAATATATACGGCGGACATGCCACCTCCTGTACACGGAGAATATGTAGCCTATGCTGATGACGTCACACAAATCATCCGACATCCAGGCAAGGGCAAACAGATGATGGCAAGGATAACAACCCACGCCATCGAACAAATCAACGAATATGAAAAAAAATGGAAAATTAAAACCAATACACAGAAACTAATGATAATACATATTGCCAGAAAAAACCCTACACCAATCACAGTCAACAACGTACCTATACAATACTCCAACCAAGGTAAAATTCTGGGACTCAATAACAAGAACAGGCATAGCAAAACACGTAAAACAACGCAAACAGACTGCCCAATCACAACTCACGAAACTAAGACGATTCAGCAAAATGGACACCAAAATTCAACTACACCTATACAAAGCACTTATCCGCCCACACCTAGAATATCCACCAATACCACTCAACACGATCAGCAAATCCAGTCAACTTAAACTTCAAGCAGTACAAAACAAAGCTATCCGTAGAGCATCAAAGCAACTTCCGCCATACACCACCAAAATACAAGAACTTCACGAACTATTCGATATCGAACCACTGAACATACGTACACACAGCCAAGCACAGAGAGTATGGACCAAACTTGAAGAGATGGAGGACCCATTATTCTCCAAGTTAAAAGAAGAAGGAACAACTAAAATACACAGCTGGTGGCCTAAGAGCTTCCATGCTGACATTACAGAACAAGAACCACTCTACACAAAGAGATAAACAAATAACACTACCACCGGACAAATAAAAATTAACACTCACTACAATAATGAATATCTAGCTAGCTTAACTCCTCCCCCCTCCCTCCTCAACCTCCTTCCCTGAGCGGACGGGCCTGTGCTGCGCGCTGCCGCCACCCAATCATATCAACTCGTCTCCGCTAGGTGGACAGCCCACCTGCTATCTACCCCTCCCACTCTTCTTCCCGTTTCCACGCTTTACTTCTCTCTCTCTCCTCTCCTTTCCCAGTGCAAAGTCATTTGCCACTTTACTTCATTATCATCATCATCAATAGGGAGAGCCCCCACAGTGAGTCGCCAGTCGCAGTCGGGAGCAGTCGCAGTCAGGAGCAGTAGCAGTCAACCACAGAGCGAAGTGGAAGTCGGAGAAGGAACAGACTCAGCTGATTGGCTAGTCATTGGACCTATCCCACCTTCCCACGTACCCTGGAAAACCCAAGCTCCTAACCGCCATTTTCCTACTGACAATTCTGTTGATTCAATCAACACATTGAGCCTCTCCTACAGTATCGGACCTCCCTTAGGAACCCCGAATGCTGCTGAGGGGCTTGGTGTGAAGAGAGAGTCGGCAGTGAGTTTTCAGACCTTTTTCTTCTACTCTAATCCTTCTCTTCCGTGCCGTGAAAGGACCTATTCCCCTGTCAGCTGACGTACAGGGGAGTATTCGTCTGGAAACGCCCTCTGTCCCCACACCTCGCTAGTGCGTGTTTGTGTGAAGGGTGGAGGGACAGCACAGCCTGCCGATTCGCCTGGGGAACCCTGTGATAGTGCAGGGCCTCCCCTACGTGAGGGGCGCAGGAAATTAGGGACTGTTAGGGGAGATCTCCATAAATCTCCAAATCAAACAGGTAACATGCCTTCAATTAAAATCAAAGTGGACCGTACCATCCAACCGTGCACCGACCTCGCCTCACTTATTTTCCAGCTGACATGTATATTTCAGATCCGTTCCTTCACCAATGACGACATTGTCAAAATATTTGTACAAACTGATGAAGATGCCGACCTATTCCACTCCCCAGCAGTGAACAATAGACTGAGGGACAATGGCCTAACTGTCCTCAGTTCACCCGAATACCGCGCAAAATGCACCCTCATATGTAGGAAAGTCATTCCTCAGATCCTTGACAACCCTAACCTATTGACAGAACTCAACTCACAAAACACCCCCCAAATGACATATGCAGCCCGGATGGGAACTCTCCCCATGTTAAAAATCACTACGGCTACTCAAACTGACGCCATCAAATTAAAATCATACGGAATTAAAATCGGCAGCAATATCATCCCCTCAAGAGACATTGAATTTCAACATTACATACAGGTACACCAATGTTTTAATTGCTATCAATTCGGGCACAACACCAACCGTTGCAGTAATACAATAACCTGCTCAAAGTGTGCCAATCAAGGCCACTCATACCGAAACTGCACTGCCACGGTAACAAAATGCTGCAACTGCAAAGGCCCTCACGCTGCCATCAGCAACAAGTGCAAAATTAGACTCGACAATAGCACAACACCACTCCCTCCCCGCCGATCACCTCCTACAGCACCACCTCCACCTCCCCACCACCCACTCCCTACTGCCTCGGCCCTCCCCACCCGCACTTGCTGGACCAACAACGTGACCGCCCCCCCACCCTCCTCCGACATGGACGCAAAAATCACCACCATCATACTTCTGGCACATACCCTAAGCAACGGAAACAGGTCTCTTTTTCTGAAACTGGCAATTGATGGTTTGAGGGAGAACGGCCTCCCTACCATACACATTCCTGATTCCTTCAGAACCGGTCCCGACCTCATCTTCCCCACTGCCCCCATCCCCGACCGGACCAGCATGCCACCCCCTCCCCCCAGAGAAGCCACTGCAATCTCCCTCCGCCCCTCCACTTCTGCCATGCCCACACCTGACTTATCTCACCAACCTACTGTTACCTCACCCCCCGGAGTAATCAGTCGAAAACCTCCCGACCCCTCCACCTTGACCTTGCCTACACCTGACTTTTCCCACACGACTACGATGAACTCCCGAACCTCCAAACTCCGAACCAAACCCAATCTTCCCCTAACACCTCAGACTCCCAAGAATAAAATGGCTGCCCATCCCCCCACTGAAATGGTGGTCAAGACCACTAGGCCTAAGAGGAAAATCACCTCCCCCCTTTCTTCCTACACACCTGACTGCAAAAGAATTATAAAATACACACATCCAACTAAATCTATAATTAAAGTAAATCTATTCGGCACTACCCCAAAGAAAACAGGAAACAACCCCGACACGAACCTAGCACACTCCACTCCTCTGCCCGACTCCCCGACACACACAGTCACGTAACCGCCCATCCCTCACCTACATACACCTCACTCAGACCTCGCTCACAGTCACTCGACAAGTTAGACCTCATCTCTGCACCCCAGAATTTCAATCTCATATAAGTAACAAATTATACAACATGATCACCATTATGCAATACAACTGTAGAGCATATCACTCAAACAGACATGCCATCTCTCTCCTCATACAAGAACACAACCCAGACATCCTCCTCCTCAACGCAATATGCACAGACACCAAAATCAAGCACTTCGGCTACACAAGCAGACAATCACCCCACGAACTATTCGAGGGCGTTGCAATCCTCATCAGATCCTCCATGAAACACGAATTCATCACCAACTTTGCCTTCAAACACTTCATGGCCGCCAAGATCTACACTCAACACGGACAGATTATCATCTGCACAACATACTCAAGACCTAACTCGCGTATCCCATTCACAGACCTAAACTCCATCTTTAACAACTCACACCTACCTGTAATACTAATGGCCGACCTCAATGCACACCACACCGCATTCCAACACAACCGCATCGACCCCCATGGCCAACAACTACACGCTTTGGTCACTCACAAAAACCTTCACCACATTGGCCCTTTCTTCCCCACATTCTACGCTGCTCACGGCAAAGGCACTCCAGACATCGTCATCACCAACACCCCTGCCCTCCAATTCCAACACTACATCACTCCCGGCCCCCTATCAGGCTCAGACCACATTCCCATCACCCTTCACCTCTCCAACAATCCCATCCTCCTCCCAGCAACCTCACCTCAATACCAGTATCAACACGCAGATTGGGATGCCTTCAAGAAAACACT
This sequence comes from Homarus americanus, assembly GCF_018991925.1. NCBI lineage: Eukaryota > Metazoa > Arthropoda > Malacostraca > Decapoda > Nephropidae > Homarus > Homarus americanus. The sequence goes on along the minus strand of NW_024732391.1, from coordinate 401 downwards.
CTCTGAACAACAATACACTCTCAACCTCGAACACCAACCCACTAGGATGATTGAGGAAACCTGGACACACCTTTTCAACACTATCACCGCCATAGCAGATACCCACATTCCTAAACACCGGTTCAAGAAAAAATACTCCTTCACACCCTCCATAAGAACTCAACGCCTACTTCACTGCTACAGGACACGATTCGAACTAAACAAACTTAACCTAGCACCAGTTTCCACAGACATCTCCACACTAAGAACACACATCATCCATAGCCCCCGTCAAGATCATGAGGTTCACTGGGCAAAACTCGTAGAGGCTGCCCAAGAACACAGAACACATAACCCCCGAGAATTTTGGCAAAGGATCGCCAGGCTGAAAGGAACTGCGAAACTCCCCTTTGATCACCTGC
>NW_024732390.1:0-5528 GCF_018991925.1 Homarus americanus | reverse complement strand
TAGTTGCTATGATCATGGTCGTGGTTGTTATAATCATGGTCGTAGTTATGATCATGGTCGTGATTGTTATAATCATGGTCGTGGTTGTTATAATCATGGTCGTGGTTGCTATAATCGTAGTCGTGGTTGTTATAATCATGGACGTGGGTGATATAATCGTAGTCGTGGTTGCTATGATCATGGTCGTGCTAGTTATAATCATGGTCGTGGCTGTTATAATCATGGTCGTGGTTGTTATAATCATGGTCGTTGTTGTTATAATCATGGTCGTGGGTCTTATAGTCAGGGTCGTGGGTGTTATTAATCATGATCGTGGTTGTTATAATCATGGTCGTTGTTATAATCATACGTGGTTTGTTATAATCATGGTCGTGGTTGTTATAATCATGGTCGTGGCTATTATACTCATGGTCGGCTATAGTAATCATGGTCGGTTGTTATAATCATGGTCTTGGCTGTTGCTAAACATGGTCGCAGCTGTCATAACTGGCGGTCGTGGTTGTGATCATAAGGCCGGTTGTTATAATCATTGTCGTGGTTAAGTAATCATAGTCGTGGTTGCTATAATGTTGATCGTGATTGTTATAATCATGGTCGTGGTTGTTATAATCATGGTCGTGGTTGTTGTAATGATAGTCGAGGTTGTTATAATCATGGTTGGGTGATATAATTATAGTCGTAGTTGTTATAATCATGGTCAGGGTTGTTATAATCATGGTCTTGGTTACAGGTAATCATGGTCGGTTGTCATAATCATGGTCGTGGCTATGATCATAGTCGTGGTTGTTATAATCATTGTCGTGGTTGTTATAATCTTGGTCATAGTTTTGGTACTATGGTCGGTTGTTGCGATCATGGTCGGCTGTTATAATCATGGTTGGGGCTGTTAAATCATTGTCGTGGTTGTTATAAATTACGACCGTGGTTGTTATAATCATAGTCGTGGTTGTTATAATCATGGTCTTGGTTGTTATAACATGGTCGTGGTTGCTATAATCATGGTCGTGGTTGTTATAATTACTGTCGTGGTTGTTATGATAATGGTCGTGGTTGTTATAATCGTGGTCGTGGTTGTTATAATCATAGTCGTGGTTGTTATAATCATGGTCGGTTAATATAACTGGCGGTCGTGGCTGTTATAATCATGGTCGGCTGTTATAATATGGTCGGTTGTTATGGATTATGGTCGTGGTTATTATAATCATGGTCGGTTGTTATAATCATGGTCGTGGTTGTTATAATCATGGTCTTGATTGTTATAACATGGTCGCAGCTGTCATAATCATGGTCGTGGTTATGATCATAGTCCTGGTTGTTATAATCATTGTCGTGGTTGTTATAATCATGGTCGTAGTTGTTATGATCATGGTCTTGGATGTTATAATCATGGTCGTGGTTTTTATAATTTTGGTCGTGGTTGTTATAATCATGGTTTTGGTTGTTATAACATGTCATAATCATGGTCGTGGTTGTGATCATAGTCGTGGTTGCTATAATCATTGTCGTGGTTGTTATAATCATAGTCGTGGTTGTTATAATCATGGTCGTGGTTGTTATAATCATGGTCGTGGTTGTTAAGTAACCGCGGCCTGCGCTGCTGTACCATGGTCGGTTATTATAATCATGGTCAGTTGTTATAATCATGGTCGTGGTTATCATAATAATGTTCGTGGTTGCTATAATCATGGTCGTGGCTGTTATAATCATGGTCGTGGTTGTTATAATCATAGTCGTTGTTGTTATAATCATAGTCTTCGTTGTTATAATCATGGTCGTGGTTGTTATAATAATGTTCGTGGTTGTTTTAATCATAGTCGTGGTTGTTATAATCATGGTCGTGGTTATTATAATCATGGTCGTGGTTGTTATAATCACGGTCGTGGTTGTTATAATCATAGTTGTGGTTGTTATAATCATGGTCTTGGTTGTTATAACATGGTCGTGGTTGCTATAATCATGGTCGTGGTTGTTATAATCATTGTCGTGGTTGTTATGATAATGGTCGTGGTTGTTATAATCGTGGTCGTGGTTGTTATAATCATAGTCGTGGTTGTTATAATCATGGTCGTGGTTGTTATAATCATGGTCGTGGTTGTTATAATCATGGTCGTGGTTGTTATAATCATGGTCGTGGTTGTTATGATTATGGTCGTTGTTGTTATAATCATGGTCGTGGTTGTTATAATCATGGTCTTAGTTGTTATAACATGGTCGGCGCTGTCATAATCATGGTCGTGGTTATGATCATAGTCGTGGTTGTTATAATCATTGTCGTGATTGTTATAATCATGGTCGTAGTTGTTATGAGCATGGTCTTGGATGTTATAATCATGGTCGTGGTTTTTGTAATTTTGGTCGTTCATGTGTAAATCACCGTATCTTCCCCTATCTATGTGCGTGAAGAGAATGGGACGGCGTCTACGTAAATGCAGTAGATGTGAGTCAACGTCCGTTTGATATTAGTTTGGGAGTGAGACTTTGAGTAGTGACCCATCGAGGGAGAACGGAATTGGCACGACGTTCCCCCTCGAGGGAAAACGGAGCCATCCACTGAGGCTCTCAAATAACGCTTCTCTCTTGTCAAGGATATCAAATTACTGCCCGCTTCAGGTGGCCAGGTGCCGGCTACTTAATGCCTTTACTCAGCATAGTATGACGCAGCTTCCCGTGGGCACACCTTATCAAGTGCATTGAACATGTCACCTCATAGCCAGTGGAAAGTTACACGGGATAAATCTGAATATAAATCAGATGTAAATAACCCATTTATGTAATGCTTCTGTTGATGAGACAAGGGCCATTACATATAATCATGGTCGTGTTTATTATAATCATAGTAGTGGTTGTTATAATCATGGTCGTGGTTGTTATAATCATGGTCGTGATTGTTATATTCTTGGTCGTCGTTTTTATAATCATGGTCGTGGTTGTTATAATAATGGTCGTGGTTGTTATAATCATGGTCGTGGTTATGATCATAGTCGTGGTTGTCATAATCATGGCCGTGGTTATGATCATAGTCGTGGTTGTTATAATCATTGTCGTGGTTGTTATAATCATGGTCTGTGTTGTTAGGATCATGGTCGTGGTTGTTATAATCATGGTCGTGGTTGTTATAATCATGGTCGTGGGTGTTATAATCATGGTCGTGGTTGTTATAATCATGGTCGTGGTTGTTATAATCATGGTCGTTGTTGTTATAATCATGATCCTGGTTGTTATAATAATGGTCCTGGTTGTTATAATCATGGTCGTGGTTGTTATAATCATGGTCGTGGTTGTTATAATCATGGTTGTGGTTGTTATAATTATGGTCCTGGTTAATATGATCATGGTCCTGGGTTGTTATAATCATGGTCGTGATTGGTATAATAAGGGTCGTACCTGAGACTAACACAGGTAGAATAAACCCCAAATCTTATCACCTAATCAACAGGATTAGAGACCATTAGTATTGGACCACCAATACCGATCGATACATTTCACACTGGATTAATAACAAAACATTTAATCACATTTGCAATAGCTAATGTCTTACGGATATCTTATCAAGTTGTGAGTCTTACATGTCTATATAATTATGTTTTATTCTTACAAATATTTATAGTTCATTGTGGATTGTATTGTATGGTATGGTATTGTATGGTATTGTATGGTATTGTATGGTATTGTATGGTATTGTACTGTATTGTGTCCGGCTGACAGTGTACAGCGAATGAGGGTGCGGCAAGTCCGTAGACTTGCATGGTTAATTGAGGTGCATTTTCATCGTAAATAAAATGGTTTATCAATGGCTTCCTAAGGAAACCATCGACATGGGTCCAGGTTTGTTCCACTCTTCGAATTTTTTGCGATTTTTTCACCAAGTTTGATGAAAAACGATTGTGCCGTTTCGGCTGCACAGCCAGACAAAGAGACAGACAGACATACATTCGGATAGCGCTATAGTATATTAGATAATATGATACACCAGCAGGCGGTAACAACAGTTTTATAGTGCATCCTTCACAGCTGAGATGTTTTATAAATGAGTTTATTCATAATGACCGTTTTTGACGAGAAAGATATTTAACTAAATTCTATAAAGAAACATACATAATTATTTCAAACATGAACACGCAGGAAGTTTATCAGAAATATTATACATGAATTAACCCTTAAACTCCGGTACCAAATTGACGCTTTCGGAGGACGCATTTAATATATACTTATTTTTACCCGCAATGAGACTTATTAAGACTAATTACTTATCAGTAATATTACATTAAGCAAAAACTAACATATTAAAAGATCAGAATCACATTGGAATATTTCTGAAGAGTAATTAGTATATCTTATTGTGGTAAATCCAACCCATGTTTGAAGCAATTCAGCGATTCGAGCACGATGATATTTGGTAACTTGTTCCATCCATCCACTACTCTGCTTCCAAACCAGTGTTTACCTATTTCACGCCTCCAAATTCCAAATTTGTCTAATTTAAAAACCATTGTTACGAGTCTGCCCCTGGTTGATAATTCTGAGTACCTTTGTAATGTCCCCTTGTTTAGCCCTCTGTCTTCACTTCTACACCCTATCAGGTCGCCCCTCGCTTCACGCTCTTCGAGGGAGTGCAAATTAAGATGCTTTTAACCTGTCTCTACACCTCAAGGTTCCTAATGCCCGATTATCTTTGTCATTCTCCTCTGAATTCTTTCATGATTCTATATCCATTCTGTAATACGGTGACCAGAACTGAACTGCGTAATCCAGGTGTGGTCTCACAAGAAAGCAAGATACAGTTTAGGATGACCTCGCTAGTCTTGTAACTAACACTCCTTTGTATGAACCTGCTAATTTTATTAGTTTTGTTACGAGCAAAGACAATATTGTTTACTTGGCTTAAGGTTCCTACTTATCATTACCCTAAATCTCTCTCGCAGTCGATTTCTTATGGCATCGTTGTTCATCTGGTATCTGGTTTCCTGTTTACATCTCCTATACTGAGTAATTTTTACATTTGTCGACATTGAATTTTCATCTCATATTTTTCAGACCATTCGGAAAAATTTGCTTAGATCTTCTGTAGTTTTGCCGAGTCCTCGTCAGATTTGATAACACGTCCTATTTCTTAGTGTCATCAGCAAAATTTACTTTATGTTGTTGTCTATGCTGATATCTATGTCGTTTATGTATATAATAAACAATAATGGTCCAAGTACTGAGCCTTAAACTCACTTGCATGCCATTCAATGGGACTTAGTCGCTAATGCTCACCGCTGTTTCCTCGTCCTGTAACCACGCCCTAATCCATTTAAGGATGTCACCTTGATGCCATGAGCTTCTACCTTTCTAATTAGTTCGTGGGGACTCTGTCGAAGGCTTTGCTAAAGTCGAGATATACCACATCATAATTGTGCCCCTCGTCCACTGATTCGAAAACTGATGAAAGAATGTTAATAGATTAGTTAGGCAAGAACGTCCGCTTTTTATGAAGCCATGCTGGAATCATTGATCAATCGGTGCTTTCTCCAGGTGATTTCTGAATA
>NW_024732389.1:0-27762 GCF_018991925.1 Homarus americanus | reverse complement strand
TCATTGTGCTTCGTTCCCACGTATTGCTTACCCTCTTCTCTCACACTCCTCCTTCTCCCTCCTTCTCTCACCCCTCCTTCTACCTCTCTCACTCCTCCTCCTTCTCTCCTCCTCCTTCTACCTCCTCCCTTCTCTACTCCTCCTCCTTCTACCCCTTCTCTCTCCTCCTCCTCCTTTGCCCCTCTTTCTCCCCCTCCTCCTTCTACCCCTCCTTCTCTCCTCCTCCTCCTTCCCTACCCCTCCTTCTCTCCTCCCTCCTCCTTCTCCCCTCCTTCTCTCCTCCTCCTCCTTCTACCCCTCCTTCTCTCCCCCTCCTCTTCCCCCTCCTTCTCTCTCCTCTCCTTCTACCCCTCCTTCTCTCTCCCCTCCTCCTTCCCCCCCTCCTTCTCTCTTTATACTTCTGCCCCTCCTTCTCTCCTCCTTCTCCTTCTACCTCCTTCTCTCACTCCTCCTCCTTCTTACCCCTCTTCTCTCTCCTCCTCCTTCCCTCCTCTCCTTCTATCCCCTCCTTCTACCCCTCTTCTCTCCTCCTTCTTCGCCTCCTTCTCTCCTCCTTCCTACCCCTCCTTTCTCTCACCTCTTCTACCCCTTCTCTCTCTCCCTCTCGCTTCTACCCCTCTCCTTCTCTCACCCCTCCTTCTACCTTCCTTCTCTCACCTCCTCTTCCCCCTCCTTCTCTCCCTCCTCCTTCTACCCCCTCCCTTCTCTCTCCCCTCCTCCTTCTACCCCTCCTTCTCTCTCCCCTCCTCCTTCTACCCCTCCTTCTCTCCTCCTCCTTCCTCCCTCCTTCTCTCCACCCCCTCCTCCCTTCTACCCCCCTCCTTCTCTCCCCTCCTTCTACCCTCCTTCTCTCTCCCTCCTCCTTCTACCCCTCCTTCTCTCCTCCTCCTTCTACCCCTCCTTCTCTCCTCCTTCTACCCCTCCTTCTCTCCTACCCCCTCCCCTCCTCCAGCTTCTTCTCTCTCCCTCCTCCTTCTACCCCTCCTTCTCTCCTCCCCTCCTCCTTCTGCCCCTTCATTCCTCTCCCCTCTCTCTTCTCACCTCCTTCTATCTCCTTCTTACCCCCTCCTTCTCTCCTGCTCCTCACTCTCCTTCACCCCTCCTTCTCTCCTCATTTACCTCTTCTCTCCTCCTCTCCTTCTACCCCTCCTTCTCTCCTCCTCCTCCTTCCCCCTCCTTCTCTCACTCCTTCTACCCCTCCTTCTCTCCTCCTCCTCCTTCTACCCCTCCTTCTCCACTCTCCTCCTCTACCTCCTTCTCTCCTCCTTCTACCCCTCCTTCTCTCCTCCTCCTCCTTCTACCTCCTTCTCTCTCCTTCTACCTCTCCTTCTCTCCCTCCTTCTACCCCCTCCTTCTCTCACTCCTCCTCCTTCTACCCCTTCCTTCTCTCTCCCTCCTCCTTATCCCCTCCTTCTCCTCTCCTCCTTCTACCCTCCTTCTCTTCCCCTCCTCCTTCTACCCCTCCTTCTCCTCCTCCTCCTCCTTCTACCCCTTCTCTCACCCCTCCTTCCCCCTCCTTCTCTCTTCCTCCTCCTTCTACCCCTCCTTCTCTCACCCCTCCTTCTACCCCTCCTTCTCTCACCCCTCCTCCTTCTTCCTCCTTCTCTCACAGACATAGTGGTATGATAAGAATAGTCTCATTGTATACTAGAGTCTTATTAATATATATGACTCTTGAGACTCTTATCCCAGTGTAAATATCAGGTACAAGTGTAAGTGTTGAGGTGGAGGAAAGGATAAGGAGGAATAAGAGAAGTGGAGGAGAAGAAGGAAGAGCTAAGAAATAATATGTGGGTGATTGTCTTAAGTGAATGGCAATGGTAAACAAATAGTAATAATAATGATAACACGAAGAAGAAGGAACAAGAAGAAGAAGGAACAAGAAGAAATAATAAGAAGAATACAACGGCATCTTAATAACTCGGCATCTTCACAACTCGGCATCATAACACACAATTCGGCATTACCAACATAACTCGGCATCATAACACACAACTCGGCATTACCAGCATAACTCGGCATCATAACAACACAACTCGGCATTACCAACATAACTCGGCATCACCAACTTTATCGGCATTACCAACATAACTCGGCATCATAAACAACACAACTCGGCATCATAAACAACATAACTCGGCATCATAACACAACTCGGCACCACAAGCAATAAGACCTATACAGTACTTGAATACGAGAAGAAAGTATACTTTCACACAGCGAAGTAACTTGTCGAGGCAAACACACAACACTAGCGGGAGTCTGTTTCAATGGATTCACTTAGTCTAAATTACAATAACTGCAGATACTGGTAGGAATTGCTGGACCACATGAAGATTAGACACCCTACCGTATTTCATCTGAGTTTATTTTACCTTGAGATTAGCCACCCCAGCTTATTTTTTCTTAAAGATTATTGACTCTAACTCTACTTGGGGGGGTTAAGTTAGGTTAGCGCTAGGGTGGCTAATCTTCAGGTGACCCGAATTAGTATGCATATGGTTTTATCTTCGTTAGTTCCACAGTTTCATTTTTCGTGATGTTATGGATTTTTTTCCCCAAATTCAGTCGTGTTTCTCCCTTTGACGTCTTGATCTCCCTGCTGGTCTCTGAGTAATTTCCCTAGACCTGGGGATTTTTTTTTTCTCAGTCAGTTGTTTTTTTGTTCCTCGGCTGAGATATTTTTGTATGTTATAGTTTGACAGTTGTTCTTGTTGCTTGTTGTTTATATTACTTACGTGTCTTTACTTGGTTTACCTGGATACATTTTCAGCTGATAACTTGTGAATGTTGTTAAAGTTTTGGTGGGATTCGGTGACGCCTGAACCTTTCTTGTCTCTATATGAGTTGGTGACACTATTAGAGACTTGATTCATTAAACAAATAATATTATCACGTTTTATAATATCACGTACCATCATTTAGTTGTATTAGTATTATGAGGTAAACGTGTACTACTGTATGAGTTGTCCTTATTGCTCAAGGGTGTCAAAGGGTCAACCAGATCACCATCTTGTTTACCTAATGGCCATCAACTAGAAGTGATTAGTGGCCTGTGTAGGATCCCTCCATTGTTCTTGATAGTTTTGTCTATTTTCATGCCCAGTACTGCTCTGTGTGAAGAACTAGTTCCTTATGTTCGTTCTGCTGATAACTTGGTGAGCTTAAGTCCCCTCGTGTTGGTGGTGGGGACATCACGGAAAAAAAAAAATATCCCTGGTTTATGTTTGATCATCCCTGAAGGCTTTATGAAGTGACCCATTGTGTCTTGTCTGAAGGGTTGTTAGTCCTAAGGCCCTCCTCAGTCCTTGGATAATCGAGATGCCTAGTTCTTGAATTATCTTAGTCGCTCTGTTGCAACTTTTCAGGGATGTTCGGTCTCTCCCTCTGTTCGTCTCTCCCAACGCTGATTTATTATTAATCTTTTATAAAACTAACAAGCTAGAACACAAAAATTTAAGTATTATTTTAGAAGAAATTTATTCGTCCACTGGGTTTATCATAACCGAGGACCTAAGCCCAGGTGTGCTGTTGTTAAATTATGGTTTAGACTCACCTGTGCTGTGTGTGTATGGTCAGGTCATATAGGTCTTTATTACCTGTCTCACCCACGCAATCACAACACCTGTCCTGCAACAATATACAGTAATTAATGTCTCAGGTGTGTAGTAACGTGGGGGAGAAGTAACCTAACCTAACCTAACCTAACCAAATTCACTGTTTGACCACGACAAGGGTGAGCTACAGCTGGTCAATTACAGCGACAAACATCACTTAGAAGAAAAAATAAATCCCTCACACGAAAAACAATCGTCAATCAGGTCAGGAAAGGCGGACTTAGGCTTGAGTAAATAACGCTTTCCCCAAAAAAAACCCAGCTAAAATGATAACACGAACAACGAACCAACAGTTTCTTATCTGTCAGGAAACTCACCTAATCTATCGACGACTCACAGAACCAGTTTTCCTCCATCGTTACCCGTCTTTTTACTGTCAATCCTCTGTCCATTAAAACACCGGATGCTCCCCACCGTCTAATCACCGCGGGAATCTAGATGTCTGTTTTTATGCTGTAAGGTGATCTGAGCTTATAGTCGATATTATCTTTTGTGTGTCCTGAGGCGACGGACCTAGCAGCTGTTGAGGGTGAACTCCACACAGTAGGGTAAACACAGGGCTCATCCATAGAACACACCTGACCTGACCAGCACAGCTCTGTGACCAACAGCCAACACGCTCTCTGATAACACAGCTCCTGACCAACACAGCTCCTGACCAACACAGCTCCTGACCAACACAGCTCCTGACCAACAAACAATAGAGAACAGACTCCTGGGGCAGACACACGAATTATGTGTATGAGTAAGTTGCTTTAGTGTACAGGCTGAGGAAAGGTTCTTAAACAGGCTGCAGTAGTGGTGTGTGTAAAGCTGGCGGAGAAGGTTCTTATAGCAGGCTGCGGAAGTGGTGTAGTGCTGGGTGGCGGGAAAGGTTCTTTATAGCAGGCTGCAGTAGTGGGTGTAGTGTACAGGCTGGCGGGAGAAGGTTCTTATAGCAGGCTGCGGTAGTGGTGTAGTGTGGCAGGCTGGCGGAGAAGGTTCTTATAGCAGGCTGCGTAGTGGTGTAGTGTACAGGCTGGCGGAGAAGGTTCTTATAGCGAGGCTGCGGTAGTGGTGGAGTGCAGGCTGGCGGGAGAGGTTCTTATAGCAGGCTGCGGTAGTGGTGTGGTGTACAGGCTGGCGGGAGAAGGTTCTTATAGTGGGCTGCGGTGGTGTAGTGTGCAGGCTGGCGGGAAGGTTCTTATAGCAGGCTGCGGTAGTGGTGTAGTGTACAGGCTGGCGGGAGAAGGTTCTTATAGCAGGCTGCGGTAGTGGTGTAGTGTACAGGCTGGCGGGGAAAAGGTTCTTATAGCAGGCTGCGGTGGTGGTGTAGTGTACAGGCTGGCGGAGAAGGTTCTTATAGCAGGCTGCGGTAGTGGTGTAGTGTACAGGCTGGCGGGAGAAGGTTCTTAGCAGGCTGCGGTAGTGGTGTAGTGTACAGGCTGGCGGGAGGTTCTTATTTGAAGCTGCGGTAGTGGTGAGGGGAATATTTGCACTCCATCAGTACGCCTCTGAAATGCTGGAAAAATTCTCTGAGCTGCTAGAACGAGTCACCGGACTGCTGGAACGAATCTTCTGGGCTGCTGGAACGAGTCACCGAAATGCTGGAACGAATCTTCTGAGCTTCTGGGAGCGGGTCACCGAACTGCGGAACGGATCTTCTGGCTGCGGAACGAGTCACCGAACTGCTGGAACGAATCTTCTGAGCTGCTAGAACGAGCCACCGAACTGCTGGAACGAATCTTCTGAGCTGCTAGAACGAGCCGCCAAACTGCTGGAACGAATCTTCTGAGCTGCTAGGAACGATCACTGAACTGTATGTTTCCCCATAGATGTGTCTGATCGGAACATTTTCGAGATAGTAAAGAAATGTTTGTCATTAACTATGAAACTGATTTTGTTTTGTTATTCTTTAGTAACTAATTATTTTATCATCCTGAGGTGTTGGAGGATGGGAGATGGAGGGGGGAATGGAGGAGGAGATTGGAGACATTCGTTAGCTTACAGTACGGCTGTTAGCGCGCCTCTGACAGCTAAAACACCTTTACTTAGCTCAAGAGACTTGGCATCTCCCGAAGCTGTTTAGCGTGGCGGGAAAAAATGTTCACTATGTTGTTTTAGTGTTTCTGGGAGGCTTAGGGGGTGTAGGGAGGTGGGGGGAAGGAGGAGGGAAGGAGAGGTGATGGGGGGGGAGGAAGTGGGTGGAGGAGGAGGTGTGTGTAGGAATGAGAAGAGGAAGGAGGTGTTGTGGGGGGAGGTGGGGAGGTGTTGTAGGGGGGGTAATGTGGGTAAAGGAGGTGTTTGGGAGAATGTTGTAGAAGAGGAGGAGACACAATAAAGTTATAAGATCTACAACCCCACTGACCATTAATTACCACACACACACAACCATTCTTGCCCACACAGCCATTCACAACCCCACACAACCATTCACAACCCCACACAACCATTCACTACCCCACAACCATTCCACAACCCACACAACCATTCAATACCCCACACAACCATTCCACTACCCCACACAACCATTCTTACCCCACACCATTCACTACCCCACACAACCATTCATAACCCCACACAACCATTCACAACCCCACACAACCATTCACAACCCCACACAACCATTCACAACCCCACACCATTCACAGCCCACACAACCATTCACAACCCCACACAACCATTCTGACCCCCACACAACCATTCCTACCCCACACAGCCATTCACAACCCCACACAACCATTCACAACCCCACACAACCATTCACAACCCCACACAACCATTCACTACCCCACACAACCATTCTGACCCACACAACCATTCACAACCCTACAACCATTCAACCCCACACAACCATTCCACAACCCCACACAACCATTCCAAACCCCACACAACCATTCACAACCCCACAACCATTGACAACCCCACACAACCATTCACAACCCCACACAACCATTCACAACCCCACACAACCATTCACAACCCCACACAACCATTCACAACCCCACACAACCATTTACAACCCCACACAACCATTCAATACCCCACACAACCATTCACAACCTCCACACAACCATTCACAACCCCACACAACCATTCACTACCCCACACAACCATTCACAACCCCACACAACCATTCACAACCCACACAACCATTCACAACCCCACACAACCATTCACAACCCCACACAACCATTCACAACCATTCACAACCCCACACAACCATTCACAACCCCACAACCATTCACAACCCCACACAACCATTCACAACCCCAAACAACCATTCACAACCCCACACAACCATTCACAACCCCAAACAAACCATTCACAACCCCACACAACCATTCACAACCCCACACAACCATTCACAACCCCACACAACCATTCACTACCCCAAACAACCATTCACAACCCCACACACAAACAAGTACAGTTAAAGACACTGTTCATATGACATCAGAGAATCATAACTAAGGCGTGGTTTGGTTAACCGCACCTATACCCGCACCTGTACCCGCACCGCCTGTACCTGTACTCCGCACCTGTAGCCGCACCAGTACCTGCACCTGTACCTGTAGCCGCACTGTACCCGCACCAGTACCTGCACCTGTACCCACACGTCTACCCGCACCAACAACAGGAGGCAATGATTCTTCATTAGTAAAACTCGCTCCAACTGATGACTCGTAATGATGACGTGTAGTGATGATGGTGAGTCACACAGTGGCCTGGTGATGAAGGCGGCCTGTTTGATGGTGATGGACAGAGTTAGTTCACACACACACACACACACACACACACACACACACACACACACACACACACACACACACATTATTACATGACACACACACACACACACATGTATTTAAATAACTCTGAGAACGAATGTCGGTCTAGCTGTGTGTGTGTGTGTGTGTGTGTGTGTGTGTGTGTGTGTGTGTGTACAGTAATTACGTGACGTGGTATTACAGACGCCTGTAATTGGATCTATACCTGTACTTGTACCTGTAACTACCATTGTCTCTGTACCTGTAACTACCATTGTCTCTGTACCTGTAACTACCATTGTTTCTGTACCTGTAACTACCATTGTTTATGTACCTGGAAGAGAGAGAGAAGGACAAGAAAGAAGTGATAAATGAGAAGAATAGAGAGAGAGAGAGAGAGAGAGAGGAACAACTCAGCGTTATTCTTCACTGCTGAGAACCGCCAAACCGCAGCGTACTCTTGTGCCCTGTTGTCTGAAACTCTGGTGTTGGGTTAATTCTCTGTCTACGGCGAATTATTTATTTATTAATTTATTGATTTTTTATTATTATTAGTGGTATTGTTGTTGTTATTATTGTTCGTGCTATTGTTATTATTACTATTATTATTAGTAGTAGTATTAACTAGCAGTAAGTAGTAGTAATAGCCATGGTATGCAAGAAAAGGGGCTTCGTATGCATGAATCATGATGAAGTAAGGGATCTCACAGGAAATATATTGAAGGAAATCTGTCATGATGTCAGGGTAGAACCGCCCCTCCTTCCATTGGACGGTGAGAACCTCCGTCACAGGACTTCAAACACATCTAACGAAGCCCGTGTGGACGTCAGTGTTCGAGGATTCTGAACGTGGAGACAGCGAGCCTTTGATGTCAGGATATTCGATCCCATGGCTGCATGTCACCGTAACCTGTCTCATGATGCTGCACGCAGGAGGAACGAGAACGACAAGAACAGGGCATAATCCCAGAGAATTCAGAATGTGGATCAGGGCAGCTTCACTCCTCTGGTGTTCACAACGGCTGAGGTGATTTCTGAGCAGAAGCCGCAGCCCAGAAGCCATGTTACAGCCTGGTCTGCATTGCTTTGCCTCAGGGAAACGAGTTCATCGGCCCCATAGATCTGCGGCTCAACTAACTCAACACAACCAGGATAGCTACTTATGTATTAGGATAGTTAATATTAAAGCAATAAAATGGTGGCGAAGGTGTGGCTATTGGAGGAGGCTGGAGGTAGTAGTGGTAGTAGTAGTAGTATTTTCTTCTCCTATCCCTCCACCCGGACGTAACGTTGACAAGCGTAAAGAAAGAAAAATATAACCAAAAGTAAAGGTTATGAAGAATTAATTAAAAAAGTAAAAAAGAACAGAGAAAATTGAAGATAGAAATATAGATAAATACAGGAATGGCAAATAAGCAAGAAGAAAAACAATAGAAATTAAGCTTTGAAAGAAGAAGATAAACAAGAAGACTAAGACAATGTAAATAATTTTGTTGTGTATGGAAGGAGATGGCGGGAGAGAGGAAGGGGAGTGAGGGACGAATGAAATGCGAGACGGAGGGGGAATGGGAGTGGAAGACGTGTGGAGAGAGGGAGAACGGAACATCAGGAGGTAGGGAGAGTGAAGGACGTGTGAAGAGTGGGAGTGGGCCAGGTAGACCACAGAGGGGGCCCGGTGGTTGAGTCTTGGTGTTGGGTACACACTTAAAGTCATCAGGTGTGGTCCTCAGGTATTTATGGCCCCTAACACCGTCTGTGAGGTGAACTGCTGCCTAAACCACCTGCCCTAGTTGTTGTAGTTGGTGGTGTTGTAGGTGTTGTTGTGAGGAAAACTGAAATGTTGATGTTGACGTAGAGCGAGGGGCGACCTGATAGAGGTGTATAAGTGGAAGTCAAGGCTGAACAAAGGGGACATTGCAAAGGTACTCAAACTATCCAACCAGGAGCGAACTCGTAACAATGGTTTTAAATTAGACAAATTTAGATTTAGGCGTGAAATAGGTAAACACTGGTTTGGAAACAGAGTAGTGGATGAATGGAACAAGTTACCAAATATCATCATTAGCTCAAAGGCTCTTGGCTGGATAGCTTCAAGCATAGGTTGGATCTTATATGAGCAATAGGGGTTGGGTGTAAGCAGCTGACTGCCAGTATGGGTCAATAGGCCCGCTGCAGTTTCCTCCATTCTTATGTTCTTATAGAGTCTTAGGTGTTTGGTTACTTCAATTACGAACACCTCTCCCTGTGAACCATGTGTTGCCCCACGTATACTTGCCCCCTAAAACATCTGTAACACCTTGAACCACTTATTTACTTACCTGTGCTCCCCCCTAAAACATCTGTAACACCTTGAACCACTTGTTGCTTACCTGTGCTCCCCTAAAAGCTTATCTGTACCTTGAACCACTTATTTACTTACCTGTGCTCCCCCTAAAACATCTGCTGTGAACCACGTGTTGCCCCACCTATGCTACCCCCCCTAAACATCTGTAACACCTTGAACCACTTGTTACTTACCTGTGCTCCCCCTAAAACATCTGTAACACCTTGAACCACGTGTTACTTACCTTTATTTTTCACCTATGCCTTTACCTGTGTTTGGAAGAAATACTTTACACGTGTCCAATTATAAGCAGAAATATGTACACCCCCTTCATTAGTGCATTTACAGAGGCTCGTCAGGTTTTGTGTAGTGTGGCAGCTCTGTGTTTGTTTACATTCGACATAAGGAAACTCACAATAGTAAACATACTATGGAATCAAAATAAAACAATATTAAAACAAATATCTCTATGTAATGATCTGTGGAATGTTTATATGACGAGCCCCTGTAAAGACACTAGTGAAGGCATCTGTACCTCCAGCCATTATCACTTAGTTGTTGATGTGATGGTCGTTCGTATCGTGTTGTTTTACCGCTAATAAGACAGTCGTGGTTGTTTGTTCGTAAGGATGATTGTGGTTGAGATGTCCTCGAGGTAGTGAGGCTCCGGGAATGACATCGATCCATTGAACTTGGAGTCAAGATCAATGGTACTTTTAGACCCAAACACACACACACACACACACACATGTAACCAAGACAGTTTGCATTTTCTTTTTATCTGAACAGTTTCACGGATGTTTCTAACCCAACCCAACCCAACCCAACCAGGAGACAGTGCAGATTTATTTTTTATCGGAATATTTGCAAATTTAACCTAACCTAATGAAATACAATCACAAACAAAACTTGAATCACCTATTCTGCTCCTCTACCAGCCCCAAGATTCAAACTCGTGAATCCGTAAGTATTTATGGACAGAATAATGCTTAAATGTCTCCTGCTTCGGGTTCACGATTCTGAATCTCGGGGCTCAGTTGGGGGTATTGACACTACAAAACCACATAACACTGTATGGTATTAAGTTACTGAACTGACCACTATACTCTCTCCCTCCCTCATACCTTCCTTCATTACTCCTCTCTCTCTCTCTCTCTCCCTCCTTCCATACCTCTTCCCCTTCCACCCTGATTCACATGTCGTCTCTCTCTCTCTCTCTACCCTCTCCCTCTCTCTCTCTCTCTCTCTCTCTCTCTCTCTCTCTCTCTCTCTCTCTCTCTCTCTCTCTCTCTCTGTCAACACATCAAAACACTCGTGTATTGATTATCTTAATTAGAATTACCTTCATATACAGTGTTGTTGTTGTACCACCACCACTACCATAGGCCTGGACCAGTACGCAGGGGCTGGACAAGTACCATAGGCCTGGACCAGTACCATGGAGCTACCATAGGTCTGGACCACCCCTACCATAGGCCTGGACCACCCCTACCATAGGCCTGGACCACCCCTACCATAGGCCTGGACCATTAACTGATAAGGCCAGACGAGAAGGGTCGGTAACTAACACCGAAGCTTCTCCCGCAATCACCAATTAGTCGGTGTAAGACGATGGTGTGTGTGTGTGGGGGGGGGAGGATGACTTCATGACACATCTGGACTCGTATATCACCTTTGAAATATGTCTTAAGATCCACAAGATCCTCATCTGAACAGTTGATTTGGCAGCCATTGTCATCTGGTCGTGTTCCTCCTGACTGGTGTATTCCACAATCTTTTTTTCCTCATTTTCCATTGATGCCAAGATGTTTTGTTTTACGTCTCTTGCTTCATAAACATTCACAGTTCATGGGACAGCAACACCCGTAGTAATGTTTCTCAGTGTTGAAGGGGTTCCTCTGTGTCTCAGGGTAGTTCGTGTCTGTGTCTCAGGGTAGTTCGTGTCTGTGTCTCAGGGTTGTTCGTGTCTGTGTCTCAGGGTAGTTCTCTGTGTCTCAGGGTAGTTCGTGTCTGTGTCTCAGGGTAGTTCGTGTCTGTGTCTCAGGGTTGTTCGTATGTTATCCCTGACACTAGCTGATGTCATGTTGTCATTTGTGGTTAATACTGTAGATGTTAATAAACTATGTGTTAATAGGTGTGAACGATAGTATTGTGAATTAACATTGTCTCTCTCTCTCGTTACAGGTAAGACCATGCCGTTGAGGCTGACCTACTCCTATGTGTTCTCCAGTAACGGTAAGATAATTGTTTATGTATCCCGGTGAGGTTTATGTTTTTATCCTTGTCAAGTTTATCGTTGTGTAGTTTAACTTGTATCCAGGCAAAGTTTGTTGTGTGGTGAACGTGCGTCCTCCTACCTCGCTGGAGAGTGGCATCGATATTGTCAATACCTAAACCAGGGTAGGATCACTCAGAAGCACTGAGTTATCAACCCATACCTGTGACTTGATGCCTGTGTATACCGCGAGAGAAGACGTGAGGTTGGTCTAGTTCTTGGATCGTGGACGGTTCATCTCCCCGTCTCAGTGCGGCTTTCGGAGTGTGAGCTCCACCAGTGATTCTTTGATTTACCTCGAGCCATCGATATATTTGACCTGTACTACCAAGCAGCTTCATGTAACTGTCTTTTTCGATCTCAAGAAGACCTATGGTACGACTTAGAGGCGTGATGGAACCTTTAAGAATCTCCTTGAGTTTGGGTTAAGGGGGAGGATGACTTTCTTAATAGTCGTTTCTTGCTGATGGCGATTTTTGCGTTCTGGCAGAGAGGACTTTCTCTGTTATGAAGCGCCAGGAGGAGGGCGTACCACAGTGCTGTCATCGGAGGCACTGTGGATGCTCTTCCTCCTGTTGCTGGAACCACCTCTACCTGGGTGACTTGATGTCGTTCTCTGTATTAAGGTGATGGTAGAGGAATCCCACCTACAATTGTCGCTGTGTAGGGTGTCCAGTGAGCAGAGAGGCGAAGCTCACGTTTTTTTTTTCTCCCGCATCTCAACCCCCCCCCCTCACCCATACCTCACCCCTCACCCATACCTCACACCCCCTCACCCATACCTCACCCATACCTCACCCATACCTCACCCCTCAGACAGGATACTAAGCCACTAAGAGGTCATCCATCCATAAAGACAGTGGTGGGTCGTAGCTCTTGTCTCAACACCTCACATAACTCGTTGTTTCACACCCGGAAATACTTTTGTTTTTACAGTCAGAAATACTTTTGTTTTTGCTTTTATTTATTCACACGGAAATCCCCTTTGTTTGACACCCGGAAATACTCACTCGGAAATACTGTACTTTTGTTTTACATCCGAATAGACTTGTGTTTTACAGCCAGAAATTATTTATCTTCATTAATACTTTTATATACACGTAATACTAATTTGTCCCCCTTATATAAATTCACATCGTCATTTTATATCGAAGTTTTGCTTTAATATTTCCGTCCTCAAAAACCGTTTGTTATCCAATTAGAAACAATGGTATTTTTCCTTCGCATCTGGAGCTCTTAATTCTATCAGAGATTATAGAGATTTATTTCTGTTCTCTGGGTCTTTTCTCCCTCGCTTGTACCCGGTTGAGTTGTTTTGTTAATTTGTTATTTTATTAAATGTGCTCAAACTGTTTATTATTGTTATTCTTTCTCCGTTATTTTACTACTACTATACTATTTCTACTACTTCTGCTACTACTATTTCCACTACTACAACTGCTATTAGTATTCTACTACTACTACTTTTCTCCCCCAATAGCCACACCTTCGCCGCCATTTTATTACCTTAAAATTAAACATCCTAATACATAAGAAGCTACCCTGGCTGTGTTGAGTTAGTTGAGCCGCAGATCTATGCGGCATTCAGTGACTGTAGCCTCATAGTCAATATCTGCAACTGTTGTCGGCTTTGGGGCCGAAGCTCTCGTTCCCCTGAGGCAGAGCAAAGCCAACCGAAGGAGAGAGAAGGACTGCTGCTGCTTCTGTTCCGATAACACCTCCGCCAGTCTGACGTACAAACACCTTGCACTTGGTCCCATCCCACCATGTTCTGAATTCTCAAACCTTACGCCTTGTTCTTGTCGTTCTCGTTCGTCCTGTGTGCAGCATCGAGAGCTAGGTTACGGTGACATGCAGCCATGGGATCGAATATCTTGATGTCCAAGAAGGCTTGCTGTCCCCACGTCCAGAATCCTCGAGAACTGACGTCCACACGGGCTTCGTTGGGTGTGTTTGAAGTCCTGTGGTGGAGATTCTCACCGTCCAATGGAAGGAGGGTCGGTTTTACCCTGACATCATGACAGATTTCCTTCAACATATTTGCTGTGAGATCCCTTACTTCATCATGACTCATGTACACGAAGCCCCCTTTCTTGCACACCATGGCGTGGTCATTGTCGTAGGTTGAATCACACGCATTGGGAGGGCAAACCTTCTACTGGTCTACCGTGTTTAGTTCATTGGTATCCACCTGACTTGCTGAATTCTGAATATTATATACTCAGTGAGGGCTGCCGTGAGCTTGACATTTCTGATGTTCTGTGATGGCAAGCTCCTCCTCCTCCTCCTCCTCTTCTTCAACTTCTACTCCACGAAGGACTGCGAAACATTTTGACCGACATTGATGACATTTACTGTAATACTGACCGGGATACAAAAGCCAAGGAAGGGAGGTAGGACACGGGAAGGTCAGAGATGAAGGTCACTGTAAGTTCAGAGGTCAGCACTGTACCCTGAACGGAAGTGTTGCAGTGATACAGAGTTTGATCGAAGTTTGATCAGTTGTTAGAGGTCATGTTAGATGTAATGATCAGTTGTTAGAGGTAATATTTATTTAGACGATGTGTACAGTAAGGAGCACAGCCATTGTACTAATACGACTGAGTGTACTTCCTGCTAGACTGTGTACACGTAGATGATGTGATGGTGTAGTTTGTGTGCTTATTCTTGGGAGGGAGAGGAAAAGGAGGTGGGGGGGGGGAGGAAGAGGGTGTGATGGAGGGGGCGAGGAAGAGGGTGTGATGGAGGGGGAGGAAGGGGGTATGGTACAGGTAGGGGTAGGGGAGGGGAGGAAGGGGGAGGGGGAGAATGCATCATATACTTGTGCTTTTAAATACAATTTCTATTAAAAAGATATTACATTTCACTTTTATTATTATTTTTGTAAAACTTTTCACTAGCGGATACTTATAAAAATAACCTATTTTTTTTATATATAAATCAATTAACTTCGTGAGTGAAAAAAATACAAAAAATAGGCAAAAAGAAAATTGGATACTTTCTTGGATTTAGAAAAGTAATAGACAAAATATTCTACTTTTTTATGCTATTTTTGGAAGAGCTGACGACACGTGTACAAATTCTCGGGTCGTTTAGCGTTTAATAAAAAGTGAATGTTGGTAATGATATGTTGGGAGGGGGTAGGATGGTGGAGGGGTGAGGGTAGGATGGTGGTGGGGTGGGGGTAGGGATGGTGGAGGGGTGAGGGAGGGGATGGTGGAGGGGTGGGAGGGATGGGGAGGGGGTAGATGGGGGGGGTGGGGGTAGGATGGTGGGAGGGGTGAGGTAGGGATGGTGGGGGGGTGGGGGGTAGGATGGTGGAGGGGTGAGGGTAGGGATGGTGGAGGGGTGAGGGTAGGGATGGTGGAGGGGTGAGGGTAGGGATGGTGGTGGGAGGGGTGGGGGTAGGGATGGTGGAGGGGTGAGGGTAGGATGGTGGGGTGGGAGGGTAGGATGGTGGAGGGGTGAGGGTAGGATGGTGGAGGGGTGAGGGTAGGGATGGTGGGGGTGGGGGTAGGGATGGTGGAGGGGTAGGATGGTGGAGGGTGAGGGTAGGGATGGTGGAGGGTGGGGGTAGGGATGGTGGAGGGTGAGGGTAGGGATGGGGAGGGTGGGGGTAGGGATGGTGGAGGGTGAGGGATGGGGTGGGAGGGTGAGGGGTAGGGATGGTGGGAGGGTGGAGGGAGGATGGTGGAGGGGTGGGAGGGTAGGATGGTGGAGGGGTGGGGGGTAGGATGGGAGGGGTGAGGGTAGGATGGTGGGGGGTGAGGGGGTAGGGATGGTGGGAGGGGTGAGGGATGGTGGAGGGGTGGGAGGTAGGATGTGTGGGGTGAGGGTGGGGATGGGGAGGGGTGAGGGGGATGGTGGGAGGGGGAGGGTAGATGGTGAGGGGTGGGGGTAGGATGGTGGAGGGGAGGGTAGGGGATGGTGGGAGGGTGGGGTAGGATGGTGGAGGGGTGGGGGTGGGGATGGTGGAGGGGTGGAGGTAGGGATGGTGGAGGGTGGGGGTGGATGGTGAGGGGTGAGGGTAGGATGGTGGAGGGTGGGGGGGATGGTGAGGGGTGAGGGGAGATAGTGGAGGGTGGGGGGGTAGGGATGGTGGGGGTGAGGGTAGGATGGTGGAGGGGTGAGGGTAGGGATGGTGGGAGGGGTGAGGGGTAGGATGGTGAGAGGGTAGGGATGGTGGGGGTGGGGGTAGGGATGGTGGAGAGGGGTAGGATGGTGGGGGTGGGGGTAGGATGGTGGAGGGGGAGGGTAGATGGGAGGGTGGGGGTAGGATGGTGGGGGTGGGGGGGATGGTGGAGGGTTGAGGGAGAGGATGGTGAGGGTGAGGGAGAGGATGGTGGGGGGGTGAGGGCATGATGGTGGAGGGTGAGGGTGGGGATGGTGAGGGTGAGGGGTAGGATGGTGGAGGGTGAGGGTGGGATGGTGGAGGGTGGGTAGGATGGTGGGGTGGTGGGATGGTGGAGGTGAGGTGTAGGATGGTGGGGTGGGGGTAGGATGGTGGAGGTGAGGGTAGGATGGTGGAGGGTGAGGGTAGGATGGTGGGGGTGAGGGTAGGATGGTGGAGGTGAGGTGGGATGGTGGAGGGTGAGGGAGGATGGTGGAGGGTGAGGCAGGATGGTGGAGGGTGAGGTGGGATGGTGGAGGGGTGAGGTGGATGGTGGAGGGTGAGGTAGGATGGTGGAGGGGTGAGGGGTGGGGATGGTGGAGGGTGAGGGTAGGATGGTGGAGGGGTTGGGGGTAGGATGGTGGAGGGGTGAGGGCTGGGATGGTGGGGGGTGGGGGGTGGGATGGTGGAGGGTGAGGGTAGGATGGTGGAGGGGTGAGGGTGAGGATGGTGGAGTGAGGGTAGGATGGTGGAGGGTGAGGGGGATGGTGGAGGGTGAGGTAGGATGGTGGAGGTGGGAGGGATGGGTGGAGGTGAGGGTGGGATGGTGGAGGGTGGTGGGATGGTGGAGGGTGAGGGTAGGATGGTGGAGGTGGGGTGGGATGGTGGAGGTGGGGGTGGGATGGTGGAGGGTGGGGGTGGGATGGGAGGGTGAGGGGTGGGATGGTGGAGGGGTGAGGGGTGGGATGGTGGAGGGTGAGGGTAGGATGGTGGAGGGGGTGAGGGTGGGATGGTGGAGGTGGGGGTGGGATGGTGGAGGGGGTGGGGGTAGGATGGTGGAGGGTGAGGGTGGGGATGGTGGAGGGGTGAGGGTAGGATGGTGGAGGGTGAGGGTAGGATGGTGGGGGTGAGGGTAGGATGGTGGAGGGGTGAGGGTAGGATGGTGGGGGTGGGTAGGATGGGTGGGGTGAGGGTAGGGTCAAAATGTATGGTCTTGGATGAAAAAACTAGGATGGAGGATATACGTACAGTCTCCCCCTCATCCTCCTCACACCCCACCCCTACCCCCCCACGGAGAAGGATCCATTTTTCATCAATAACATCAGACGTCGCCGCCTCACCCAGACCAACGTGTTCCAGTATCTCACCCCGGTCAAGCGGACACCCTTGATAACGGATACCCTGGGTAACGGACACCCTGGATAATGGACATTCCTGTATAGCGGACCTTAGATAATAGCACCCTGGATAACGGACACCCTGGATATGGACACCCTGGATAACGGACACCCTGGATAGACACCCCTGGATAACGGACACCCCTGGATAACGGACACCCTCTAGTCTCTTCGCTCACTTTAACCATCTTGACGCCACTAATCCTCCATCCTCCATTACCATCCACCCATCCATCCTATCCACTCCTCCTTCACTCCCCCTCCTCCCCTCCCTCCCTCCACCCTCCTAGTTCTTTACTATTACAACTAGACTCCAGTAATAGGATGAACCGTCTCATATTTTTTCCTCCCATCATTAAGATCTTGTAGAGACGGTATTCACGCCATACCCACCCACCTCGCCCACCTCGCCCACCTTACCGCCCACCCAGCCCACCAGTCCACCGAGAGAGTTTTCTTCAGTAAAACATAAAACTGAACGTTGATTCAGCTTGTGTATATAGACAGTGTGGGTATAGAAACAATTTATATAGACTGTAGGTATAGAAAAACATAAGATCTCTAGAAAGGATTGGAACGTATAGAAGACGTTTAGGTTTATGCTGAGGTCCTAAATCTGGAAGCAGATTACAGACCCACATAAAGCAGTATAGGCCTTCCCTCCCTCCTCCTTCTCTCCCCCTCTTCCCCCCCTCTCCCTCCCCACCCTTCTCCCTTCTCTCCCCACCCTTCTCCCCCCCTCCCTCACACCCCTTCTCCCCCTCTCCCTCCCCACCCTTCTCCCCTTCTCTCCCCACCCTTCTCCCCTCCCTCTCCCCACCCTTCTCCTTCTCTCCCCACCCTTCTCCCCTCCTCCCCACCCTTCTCCCTTCTCTCCACACCCTTCTCCCCCTCCCTCCCCCACCCTTCTCCTTCTCCTCCCCACCCCTTCTCCCCCCTCTCCCTCCCCACCCTTCTCCCCTCTCCCCTCCCCCACCCTTCTCCCCTCTCCTCCCCACCCCTTCTCCCTTCTCCCCACCCTTCTCCCCCTCTCCCTCCCCCTTCTCCCTCCCTCCCCTTTACCCTTCTCCCCCCACCCTTCTCCCTCCTCCACCCCTTCTCCCCTCCCTCCACCCTTCTCCCCTTCTCTCCCCACCTTCTCCCCTCTCCCTCCCCCACCCTTCTCCCCCTCCCTCCCCACCTTCTCCCTTCTCTCCCCACCCTTCCCTCTCCCTCCCCCACCCTTCCTCCCTTCTCCCCACCCTTCTCCCCTCCCTCCCCACCCCTCCCCCTCCTCCCACCCTCCCATAAACACCTCTCACGCCATCTCACCACGTAAAACAACCACTCCCTCTACATGTTGCCTGGGGACATACCATCAGCCCCTTCCTTTCTTCCTTACCTATTTGGGTCTTTAACCCATTTCAGCACCTTGTCTCTCCCATATTTGTCCGTGTGTGTGTGTGTGTGTGTGTGTGTGTGTGTGTGTGTGTCAGTCAGATAGCAGGGAAGGGGGGCTGTTAGGTGAGATACGGGTCTGTGTTGTAGTGCCGTTTGTCGACTGAAGGAGGCGTTGGTAACCTATATATAGTGATAAGAGATGAGTTGACAGGATGATAATACAGTGTTTTAAAATGTGCACAGTTTACATCAGTTGAGATGAAATACAGTAAAATACAGTCAGTAAGCACAAGTGTCCCAATAGGTCATCAGTGTCCCAATAGGTCATCAGTGTCCCAATGGGTCATCAGTGTCCCAATAGGTCATCAGTGTACAGTAATAGGTCATCAGTCCTAATGGGTCATAGTGTCCCAATAGGTCACCAGTTCCCAATAGGTCATCAGTGTCCAATGGGTCATCAGTGTCCTATGGTCATCAGTGTCCCAATAGGTCATCAGTGTCCCAATGGGTCATCAGTGTCATGGTCAGTGTCCCAATAGGTCATCAGTGTCCTAATAGGTCTGGTGTCCCAATAGGTCATCAGTGTCTAATGGGTCATCAGTGTCCTAATAGGTCACCAGTGTCCCAATAGGTCATCAGTGTCCCAATAGGTCATCAGTGTCAATAGGTCACCAGTGTCCCAATGGGTCATCAGTGTCCCAATAGGTCATCAGTGTCCCAATAGGTCATCAGTGTCCAATAGGTCATCAGTGTTAATAGGTCACCAGTGTCATCAGTTCTAGTATAATGTCCCTCTCTCCTGGAATATTTATTATATTTTTATTATTATTATTATTATTATTATTATTATTATTATTATTATTATTATTATTATTATTATTATTATTATTATTATTGTTATTATTATTATTATTTTTATTATTTTAATATATTTACTTACATATCTACCCATCTATATATTTATCCTCGTGTAAATGATTTTATAGTGAAACAAAATACAAACACAATTAAAGGATAAAGAAAAATAATTGAGGATTACGAATTGAAGGGTAAACTATATGAGGAAGTACCAAGGTAATAACTGACCTCCTGTAGGAAACTAACTAGGATTTATATAGTGAGTGTAGGCGGTAAGGGCTCTGAAGCACACGACACAAGCAGCTGTAATTGAAAGTTAAACGTGAAGGGAAAACACCGTGAAAAGCTTAATGTGAGGCTTGCTAAAACAGAACTATGTGTACGTGTCATGGTACTTGGTATACACTCATATATACGTACCTGATCATACCAGTAACATACATATTTAAACACATATGATATACAATAGTCACGCAATGTTAACAATAAAATACAAGGTATCAAGTTTCTCCGTTAAAGCTTCTTGTTATAAAGTTGAATTGACATGAGACCAACGTTAACCGTATGGTATGCCTGTTCAGGCCGGGGGGAAGGGAGAGGGGGCAGGTGGAAGGAGGAGGGGAGGGTTGGGGATGTCTACAGTGGGGACGGTAATGTATGTATGTGGGCAAGGAGTAGTGGGGGGGGCGTTTAGAGAGTGCAAAATATTTAAGGGCCCTAATTTGATATTCCTCAGTTTCTAATGGGCTGTAACCTGATATCCAGTCTGATGGCCCTAGTCCTGATGGGCCCCAGTTCTGAGAGGTCCCAACCTGATAGGCCTAATTTGATGGGTCCTAGTCCTGATGGGCCCCTAGTCTAATTGGGCCCCAGTACTAATGGGCCCCGTTTCAATGATGTCCGGTTATAATGGGCTCACACTCACAAGATAGTGTGTGTGTGTGTGTGTATACCAGCTGTCAGCATTGTTTACAGTATATTAATACAGATCAATGTATAACCTCCTCCTCCTCCTCCCTCCTTTCTTGCTCTCCCTCTCTCTCTCTCCTCGTCACCTCTGGACTTTTTCAACTCTGTTCACCGTCTGTGTAGTGATATTTGTGAAAGCGACTTGGTGAAAGCAAATGCATTATTTTTTTTTTATATCTGGTCGTAGTTCATTGATCCTGTGAACGGAATCGTGGGATTATTATTATTATTATTATTATTATTATTATTATTATTATTATTATTATTATTATTATTATTATTATTGTTATTATTATTATTATTATTATTATTATTATTGATTAGGAAGACGCAAGATTATAATTTCCTCTTGTTACCATTCAGCTGGTTTTCCTCCTTAGTTCAGCCATCTAGTGAAAGGTAACACTTAACTTCCACTTCTTTCTATTAGTCAGTAACGACTCCTCTCACTTGTTGGTTCACAGTATAAAAGTAAACGACTGATCTATTCTCAGTCCTAAGTTAACGAGCTGCATGACCAGTGTTTAAGGTGTAGATGTCTCCAACACAACAACCACACCCTAAGTTAACGAGCTGCATGACCCAGTGTTTAAGGTAGAGCTGTCGCCAACACAACCACACCATCTTGTTAACGAGCTGTATGACCCAGTGTTTAAGGTGTGGAAGCTGTCGCCAACATAACCTACACCCTGTTAACGAGCCATGACCCAGTGTTAAGGTGGAAACTATCGCCAACACAACAACCACACCCTGGGTGGTGTGTGGTTTGGTGTGGTTGGTTAATGAGCTGCATGACCTGGTGTCATGGATTACCGGAGAATTACCGGACAACCTCTCCAACTGCACTGGCTTAACCATTACCCCGGAACAGATCCACAAATCATTAACATCCAGGTCCCCAATATTGCTGGGGTAGACAGAGGCAATGGGCGTAAAGAAATCTTGCTGATAGTTTCACTCCAACCTAGGGATCGACCCTGAGTCTTATTGGTCTTGAGAGTAATGCTGACTATTACAATAGGTCGTTATTATTAGGAAGGGGCTGCCATTACCAGGTGTGACGACCAGTTTACTACAAATATTCCTCGGTTTACGACTTGGTGGTGTAGTGCGGTTAGGTTAGGTAATGTTATTATTATTATTATTATTATTATTATTATTATTATTATTATTATTACTGAGAATTAGCTTTTAATGTAAATGTGTCAAAATGACTTAACTTTCTCTTCTCTCTTCTCTTCAGACAGCGATAATGATCCAATTTTATTATTAGGGGGGGAGAGGAGAGGGGAGGAGAGTGAGAGGGATGGAGAGGAGAGGGGAGGAGAGAGGAGAGGGGAGAGAGGGAGAGGGAGGAGAGGAGAGGGAGGAGAGTGAGGGGAGGAGAGGGAGAGAGGAGGGAGGGGAGAGAGGGAGAGGGATGGAGAGGGGAGAGGGGATGGAGAGGAGAGGGATGGGAGAGGGGAGAGGGAGGAGAGGGAGAGGGAGGGAGGGAGAGGGGGGAGTAGAGGGGAGGAGAGTGAGAGGGATGGAGAGGAGAGGGAGGAGAGGAGAGGGAGGAGAGGGAGAGGGATGGAGAGGGAGAGGGAGGAGAGGAGAGGGAGAGAGAGGGAGAGGGAGAGAGGAGGGGAGAGAGGAGAGGGAGGGAGAGGGAGAGGGGGGGGAGAGGAGAGGGAGGAGTGAGAGGGGAGGAGAGGAGAGGGAGGAGAGGAGAGAGGGAGGAGAGGGAGGAGAGGAGATGGAGGAGAGGGAGGGAGGAGAGGAGAGGGAGGAGAGGAGGGAGGAGAGGGAGAGGAGGAGAGTGAGGGGAGGAGAGGAGAGGGATGGAGAGGGAGGGAGGAGAGGGAGAGGGATGGGAGGGAGAGGGAGGAGAGGAGGGGAGGAGAGTGAGAGGGAGGAGAAGTGAGAGGGGTGGAGAGGAGATTGAGGAGGGAGGGAGGACAGTTTCCCCTGTATTTGGGAGAGTCGTTAGCCCAGAGAGGTTGAAAGGTCGTTAAGGATGACAGGTCAATGGTCGTTACTGTCCAGGTCAAGGCGAAGTGTGTGTGTGTGTGTGTGTGTGTGTGTGTGTGTGTGTGTGTCTGTGTGTGTGTGTGTGTGTGTGTGTTTTAAGGTCTTTAAAAGCGGAAAGTCATCATACTCATGGATGGATAGGGGTAAAGGGGGATGGGGATAGATGGAATATTAGTGGATAACGATTGCGTAAGTTTGGATTTCATGGGTGGATAGAGAGAGAGAGAGAGAGAGAGAGAGAGAGAGAGAGAGAGAGAGAGAGAGAGAGAGAGAGAGAGAGAGGGGGAGAGAAATTAACAGAACGAAGTAAAATGAAAATAAATTATTAAATAAGAAAAAAAGGAAAAGTTTACGAAACAAAAAATAATAAAAAAAAAAAACACAAGGAAAATAAAGAGAATTGAATACGTAAATAAAGACTCACATGATATACGTACATAAAAAACTCACATGATATACGTACATTAAAAACTCACATGATATACGTACATAAAAAACTCACATGATATACGTACATAAAATCTCACATGATATACGTACATAAAAAACTCACATGATGATAAACGTACATAAGATCGGTAGAGTTTGCAGTCAAGTCACCCATAGGCGAATAGGCGGCTGGTTTGGTGTCGGTATATCCTGGTGATCAGAAGAGTAGCGGCAGCCAGAGGGTCGACCAGACTACCACCATTCCCCTAATGATGGAAAATAAACCGCGCAAATCTTGAATAAATGTAGTAATTACGCGCCCTGGTGATAAAGAATGGTTAGGAGGGAAGAAGAGGAAGAGGGTAGAGGAGGAGGAAGAGTTCTCCCCTTTTCCTTCTTTCCTCACCCTCTACATCATCTTGTCTTGCATCTTTTCGTCATGACAGACCAGCAAGCCGTTCCTCTCCTCCTGCTCCACTATATTTAACACAGGTCAGGCCACAGTAGCAGTCTCTTGCCCCGCGGAATTCTACACATCTTTTAATATTATTATTATTATTATTATATACATTATTTTCTGACCTGTTTATCGTGACCTAACCCCTTTCCTTACCTCCCCTTTAAAGTAGTCTCTAATGGTCTAATGGTATATCCCAAAGGGGTAATTTTGTACCTGTTGTCGATACTAAATTTCGGGGAATTATTTCTAAGGTGTAATATACATACAAAAAATTCCTTCTGTTTACACACAAAAAAGAATAAATTTACACATTTTTTTTTACTGTAAATATTAAAGTCATTTGTTTATTTATTGCTGATGGCCGTCACTTGTTGCAGTTTAATTAATTTAGTTAATTTAGTAATGTTTTATGACTCGTAAGTGTTTAAGTGACTCGTAAGTTTTTTTTAAGTGACTCGTAAATGTTTTAAGTGACTCGTAAGTGTTTTAAGTGACTTGTAAGTGTTTTAAGTGACTCATAAAATGTTTTAAGTGACTTGTTAGTGTTTTAAGCGACCTGCATAATTGAAGTGACCTGTAAGGTTTTAAGTGACTCGTAAGTGTATCAGTTGACTTGTTTAATATTGTTTATGCAAATTAAGTGACCGTAGTGTTGGCAGGTATAATGATGCGTAGTGTGTGTGTGTGTGTGTGTGTGTGTGTGTGTGTGTGTGTGTGTGTGTGTGTGTGTGTGTGTGTGTGTGTGTGTGTGTGTGTGTGTAATAGCCTGAAAACGCGAGCAGTTACACCTGAAACGTCACTGAGTACCCAACACAAGCGAAGACGAACACTTGCTAGTTCATATTACTGTCCTAGACCACTGAGGGTCGGTAGTAGGTAGTAGGTCAGCTACCAAACAGGAGGTACTGAATATAATGGAAGCATAATGTGTTTAATGGTGGTGACCCTGCCGCTATATGTCACCAAGTCCCAGGTTGGTGATCTGAGTTCTGCCCCATTTACACACAATAATTGCAGTGGGTCTCACTTGTTTTCTGAATAAAACATATATATTTCACTATTGATTTTTTTTTTTTTTTCTTTTATTATTATCCATGTAATAAAAAACCCAACCATGGAAGATTTTACTCACTTTAAACCTAATAATCAAACTACATGTAGATTAACCTAACCTGACCTAACCTTGACCTGACCTAACCTGACCTGGACCTAACCTAACCTGACCTAACCCTAAACGTTGTGCCATTATTTTACAAGCAAACATGTGTCGCCGGTCTGATCCCGGGGCGTCCTGGTCGCGAGCCTACAGCAACGAACAACACGCTGGATTATATGTACTGTTCCGTCCGTCCTGTCCGTCCGTTCGGGTCTGTCACGATAACTATTGGGTTCCTGACTACTGCTAAAACTTTTACTACTTTATTACTATAACTACTACCCTAGGTTACTGTTACCACAACTTACAGCTAGTAGTGTGTCATTACCGCCAGAGACTACCATTACTAATCCGATATTTACTTACTACAATCACATCTATAACAAAAAGAACACCAGTTAACAGCTCGCTAACATCTACAACAAGCGCAAATTACTGAGTTTTTTTCCTATAAATAAGAAAAGAAGGATTTTGTCCGTGCAGGGGGTGTCGCCGGTACAGAACGTAGTCCATATTCGCAACCTTAATTTTAGAAAGTCAAATTAAAGATTTCTGAGAGTCTTAATTTCGTTGGTATTTTCCTTGCTGGTATAATTTCAGCGGCGACTTACGTCTTTAACGGGGCCATAACGAAGTCTTGTGTCCGTTCCGTACGCGGGAGTTCGTGAGAAATTAATTTGGAAAGTTTTCATACAAGATTACGGAGGCAGTTATCATTTTCCGCCAAAACCTCGATTTCGCCAAAACCTCGATCGTCCTGTATAGCAAGGCGTCGACTCAGGCTACCAATAATCTATACAATATGTTTGTTATTTTTCAACTTGTCTTACAGTAGCTTATAATAATCCCGTATAACAAACAATGGTGCATCACTAATCTGTATAATTTACTGTTGTCGATATTTACCAGTGATTATTGGAATTAGGAATTACACTAAAGAGTGACATTAGTTTACTTGTGCAAATGTTGGCAGCACTGGGAGGCGTCCGCGATGGTGCCATTATTATCGATGAAATATGAAGAGGTGGCTTCCTTTTGTCTGGGCGGGTGAGCTGCTATCAATTTTATGGAGTGTGCTTTTTTACAGGCGATATCTTATTGATAAGGTCTCCTCACTTCGTTAGAAAACCTTTTAACAAAGCAACTTGCTGTTACCATTTTTGGCGCCAACAGAGTGACGTCAGTTTTGTGGGAACACAATGGCAGTCATTTGTTATAATGACACAACTTAACGACAACGATTTATAAATTTATGCGGAATTTTCCTTAACTTGAGCGACAACACAAGAATGGGATTTTTTAAAGTTCATTTATTAATTTTCTACCTAACTACTGTACGACATAAGAACTGGTGTAGGCTGCGCCCCCAGTTTACGGAGAAAAGACTATGCACAATATATAGTAGGCACCAGTAGACGGAGTTCAGTCCAGTCCTTTGTCATTCAGTTCACGTTTGAGGACACCCGTCACCTGTTACTTATACTTCATTTTATTCTATAAGTTGTCCTGTCGCCACCAATGTGGTATATCTATGTGAGTACCTATTTATGTCTCTTATGTGTCCATCAGTATTTGCTTAGTTACATTTAAGTAATTCATTGTTGTTTCACGTTAGTTAATTTCAGTGTTAGTTTTATATGTTTATGTAGTGCTAATGTAATCCAATGCTTTATTTTTATTCTTTGATGTTTCTGATGTTTTGTATCACTTGTGTCTTAAAAGTTCTTACGTAATCAATTTGTTGTGACAGCCTATGCAGGCTCTTTTATTGTGTTAATATTTAATTAATTAAATTTAAGGGTTTACTTTATTTATTTTTTTTTCCTTTTAATTTACTTCTCACTTTTTTTTGTTTGGTTACTCCTAGAACCTGGATATTAAATTAAATTAAGAGACGTAGGAACAACAGTTAGACATACATTTAGACATACATTTAGACACATTTAGGACACATTTAGACATACATTTAGATTATGACACATTAGACATACAGTACATATGACATACATGACATACATTTATTTACATTTTTCGTGGTGGAGTGAAAATTATTTCTTCAATTATTTACGAGGGTACTAACCTCAAACCCACCTAACGTACTGCCAGAAGGGAAATTACAGATGTAGAATGGTAGTGGTGGTAGGTGGGTGTGGGTGGTGGGTGTTGGTGTGGTGGTGGATGTGGGTAGTGGGTGGTAGTGTGGTTGTGGGTAGGTGTGTAGGGTGGTAGTGGGTGGTAGGTGGGTTGTGGGGTGGTAGTGGGTAGGTTTGCTGGAGTGGTGGTGTGTGTGTGGGGTGTGTGTGTGGGGTGTGGTAGTGGGGTGGTAGGGGTGGGTAGGGGTGTGTAGGTGTGGTAGGGAGGTAGGTGGTAGTGGGGGTAGGTGGTAGTGGGGTAGGTGGTAGGGGTAGGGTGGTAGGTGTGGTAGTGGTGGTAGGTGTGGTAGTGGGTAGGTGGTAGTGTGGTAGTGGTAGTGGGTGGTAGGTGGGTAGGGGTGGTAGGTGTGGTAGTGGGTGGTAGAGGTGACGGTTGAATCCTTCCTTCCTGAGGTGTCAACAACTCCTTCCAGACACTGGTGAACCTGCAGTGTGAGGAGGCGGTGAAGGAAGGAGGAAGGGAGGAGGAGGAAGGGGGGGGGGTGGGGGGGGGGGGGGGGGGGGGGGGGGGGGGGGGGGGGAGGAGGTTTTATCCTTTTTTTTTCTTCCTTCCTTTTCCTTTTTTTCCTCTCTCCTCCCTCTTTCTTTTCCTTCCTTTCCTCCTTTCCTTTCCCTCCTTTACTTCCTCCTTCCTCATCTCCTTTCCTCCTCCTTCCTCCCTCTTCTTTCCCTCCTTCCCTCTTCCTTCCCTCCTTCCTTTTTTTTCTTCCGGCACCTTGTTCACTTTTTTGAATCCCTGAAACTAAAGAGATAGTCATTATCCTCCTCTCTTCCCACTCAATCCCCCTCCTTCCCCTCTCCTCCACTTCCCTTTCTTCACCCTCCTTCTCCTCTCTCTCCCAGCAATACGTAACTGAACGAAGCATACTGAT
>NW_024732388.1:0-10603 GCF_018991925.1 Homarus americanus | reverse complement strand
AGTGGAGGAGGGGCATGATCAGTGGAGGAGGGGCATGATCAGTGGAGGAGGGCATGATCAGTGGAGGAGGCATGATCAGTGGACGAGGC
Organism: Homarus americanus; assembly: GCF_018991925.1. Classification (NCBI taxonomy): domain Eukaryota; kingdom Metazoa; phylum Arthropoda; class Malacostraca; order Decapoda; family Nephropidae; genus Homarus; species Homarus americanus. Next base: position 10,514 of record NW_024732388.1, on the reverse strand, counting down.
GTGATCAGTGGACGGGGCGATCAGTGGAGGGCATGATCAGTGGAGAACAGTCAGTGGACGAGGGCATGATCAGTGGACAAGGCATGATCAGTGGAGGGCATGATCAAGTGGAGGAGGGCATGATCCAGTGGACAGGCATGATCTCAGTGATGAGGAACATGATCAGTGGACGAGGGGCATGATCAGTGGAGGAGGGGCATGATCAGTGGACGAGGGGCATGATTATGATGTGGTTTACCTCAACTTAGCAAAGCCTTCGACAGAGTCCCCAACATAAGACTAATACATAAAGTGGAGGCTCGTGGGAGAGGAGGGGATATTCTAAAAGGATTATGGCGTGGTCACAGGACAGGAAACAGTGAGTTAGCATTAACGGCAATAAGTCCGAGTACCCCAAGGCTCAGTACTTGGACCATTACTATTTATAATATACATAAACGACATAGATATAGGCATAGACAGCAACATAAGTAAATTTGCTGACGACATTAAAATAGGGCGTGTAGTTAAACATGACGAGGTCTCCGCCAAACTACAGGAAGATCTCAAGAAATTTTTCGCATGGTCTGAAAAATGGCTGGTGAAATTTAATGTGAACAAATGAAAAGGATTTAACCTAAGATATGTAAACAGAGAAACCAGATATCAGATGAACAACGTTAATACGGTATAGAGAAATCCGACTGTGAGAAAGATTGAGTGGTAATGATAAGTAGGAATCTTAAACCAAGTCAACAATGTGTATTTGGTCGAGACAAGGCTAATATTGTAGAGTACTTGGGTTCATACAAAGGAGTGTTAGTTACAAGACTAGCGGGGTCATCTTAAAACTATATCTTGCGCTTGTGAGACCTCACTTGGATTACGCAGTTCAGTTCTGATCACCGTACTACAGAATTCATGTCAAATCCCTAGAAAGCATACAGAAAAGGATGACAAGACTAACCCCGGGCATTGCTAACCTTGAGTACAGAGACAGATTAAAGCATCTGAATTTACACTCCCTCGAGAGACGTAGAGTGAGGGGCGATATGATAGAGGTGTATAAATAGAAGTCAGGGCTGAACAAAGGGGACATTACAAAGGTACTCAAACTATCAAACCAGGGGTGAACTCGTAACAATGGTTTCAAATTAGGCAAATTTAGATTTAGGCGAAATAAGTAAACATTGGTTTGGAAATAGAGTAGTGGATGAATGGAACACATTACGAAACATCATCACTAACTCTAATACGATGGATAGCTTCAAACATAGGTTGGGTGGATATATGAGCGATAGGGGTTGGGTGTAAACGGCACTGCCAATTATGGGCCAATAAGCCTGCTGCAGTTTCCACCATTTTTTTTTTACGGGGATTAGACCACCTGGGCACAAGTCACTGACCCACATCGGGGCTTAAAGTAGAAAATGTAATAATAAAATACACATAAATAATAATATAATTATAATATATATACAAAATAATAATAATAATAATAATAAAGAAATACGAAAAATTCAAAAAATCAATAGTGACAAACAATATATGTATGTAGTTGTAAGAGAAACAATTGAGACCCTGCAGTTGTGTGTAAATGAGGCAGAAAGTCAGATCATCAACCTGGGACTTGGGGTCACGATTTTCGTGATGCCAATGCAGCAGGTAACATAGTGTAAGTTAGTAGTTAAATTACTATGTTTATTTCATCTTTCACCACTATTCACCACTCACCACTATTCACCACTCACCACTATTCACCACTCACCACTATTCACACTGCCACCACCCCACCACCCACTCACCACCACCACCATTCACCACCACCACCATCCACCACCCACACCATCCACAACTCACCACCATCCACCACCACCACCCACCACCACCATCTCACCACCCCCACCATTCACCACCCCCATTCACTCACCACCATCCACCACCACCACCATCTCACCACTCACCACCATTCACCACTCACCACCACCATTCACCACTCACACCACCATTCACCACTCACCACCATTCAACACCACTCACACTCACCACCATTCACCACTCATCATCACCACCACCACTCATTCACCACTCACCACCACTCACCACTCACCCACCACCACCACCATTCACCCACCACCACCATCCACCACTCACCACCATTCACCACTCACCACCATTCACCACCCACCACCATTCACCACTCACCACCATTCACCACCTCACCACCATTCACCACTCACCACTATTCACCACTCACCACCATTCACCACACTCACCACCATTCACCACTCACACCACTATTCACCACCACCCCACCACCACCACTCACCACTATTCACCACTCACCACCATTCACCACTCACCACTCACCACTCACCACCATTTACCACCATTCACCACCATTCACCACTCACCCACTATACCACCACCACCCACACCATTCACCACCCACCACTCATCCACCACCACCACCCCACCATCCACCACCACCATTCACCACTCACCACCATCCACCACCCCACCACCCATCCACTCCACCACTATCCACCACTCACCACCATTCACCACTCCACCACACCATTCCACCACCACCACCATTCACCACCCACCACCACTCCCACCACCATTCACCACTCACCACCATCCACCACTCACCACCATTCCACTACCACCACCATTCACCACTCACCACCATTCACCACTCACCACTACTCACCACCATTCACCACTATTCACCACTCACCACCATTCACCACTCACCACCATTCACCACTCACCACCACTCACCACTATTCACCCTCACCACCATTCACCGCTCACCACTATTCACCACTCACCACCATTCCCCTCCCCTCACCACCATTCGCCCTCCCACCTCACCCCTATACCACTCTCCACACTACCACTCACCGTTCACCTCACCACCATTTACCACTCTCCACACACCCTCACCACCACTCAACCATCTATTCACCACTCACCACCATTCACCCTCACCACTATTCACCATTCAGCACCATTCACCATTCACCATTCACCACTCACCACAATTCACCATTCACCACTCCCACCAATTCACCATTCACCACTCACCACCATTCACCACTCACCACCACTCACCAATATTCACCACTCACCACTATTCACCACTATTCACCACTCACCACCATTCACCACTCACCTGCCTTCACCACTCACCACCACTCACCACTATTCACCACGCACCACTATTCACCACGCACCACTATTATGCAATTTACTTCCCTGTTCACCACGAGCTAGTAGCTGAAAGACAGAGGAAGCAGGCAGTGCTTGCACCTTAATACTAACATAATGCTGCCCCACTAGATGCATTACACCACCCTGTGTGCACTACAAACACACACACACACACACGGGCGCACATAATAATATTAGGAAGAAATAATTGTTGCTGTTGTTGTTGTTGCTGCTGTATTATTTTCGCCCCTCCCCCCCTTCCCCCAGGCCCCGATGTGGGTCAGTGACCTCTGCCCGGTGGGCTAATACCCGTAAAAAAAAAATCTAGCATCTCATTACCTGCCTAGTCATTAACCTGATCAAATGGGCCCTTGACCTAATGGGTCCCTCAACCTATTGGACCCCATGACCTAATGGACCCCTGACCTAGTGGTGTACCTCACATTAATGGTGCCCTTTAACTAGTTGGCTTTTGACCTAATGGGTCCCTGAACGTGTGGTCCCCTGACCTGATGGGCCCCGACCTGATGGGCCCCTGACTTGACAGGCCCTGACTTGACGGGCCGCTGACCTGATGGACCTCTCAACTAATGGGCCCCAGAACTAATGGGCGTTTATCTTATTGGTCTTTTTTTATGGCTCTAGTCATAATGGTCCAAGTCTTAATGACCTTAGAATTAATGGCCTTAGCATTAATGGCCTTAGCTTTAATGGCTCTAATCTTAATGGCCTTAGTCTTAATGGTCATAGTCTTAATGGCCATAGTCTTTATGACCCTAGTCTTAATGGCCCTAGTCTTTATGACCCTAGTCTTAATAGCCAAAGTCTTAATGGCCATAGTCTTTATGACCCTAGTCTTAATGGCCCTAGTCTTTATGGCCATAGTCTTGTGATAGCTGTTTTGGTATCATATTAATTATTTTAATTAAGATGTGGAACTCTTTATGTGGCAGGGCCTGATGTAAACACTTACAGCTGTTTATTGCTGAAGCAGTGATATACACAGATATAATCTGAGAGAATAAATTATTAATTCTCTCCAGGGAAGAGTTGTGAATAACACTTTGAGATAACACTTTAGTTATGTGTCTGACTTCCCTGTCCAAGTGGTAATTGTATACTGGCCTCTCTGTCATTTCGGAGGCATGGGAGCGAGCCGGATGTTTTGATTAATCAGCTGACCTGCCCTCGACCTTTGAGAGAGCTACAAGCTAAGTGTGTGTCGCCAACAACATAGTGACTCACTTTGTGAATAACTTGGTGAATATTTATATAAATTAAGGGTGGTGTTACACCGCTCAGCCACCTCCAACCGAGCCCTTGCGGTTTAAATCCTAGGTATACCTAATCATGTGACAATCAAATGTGCCTCAGCTAAACTGTTAGCATCTTGCACATGCTTTTTCAATGCCTTTTGGAAAGTTTTCTTGGAAACTATTGTGTACCTAGAGGACATTTTCTTGTAACAAATTATCATAACAGTCAAGGAAATGACAAATATAATGGCAGGTATGATGAATCCAGGTAGGATTACTCCTGAAGATAAATAAAAAGGAAAAGAATCCTGTATTGCAGGAAACTGTTTCAATAATGTAAAATAGAATTTTAAGCTTATCAGAAACAATGTGAAGGCTGCTGAAATTAATATTCAGTAAAAATGGTATGGGTACCAGTTCAGAAGTAATGTTTGATACAAATGCAGAGAGAAAGAGCATCGCCAGTAGAGAAGTGAATGCTAAATGACCTTCGATAGGTAATGTGGGGTCCCAAATTCCCCATGCCGAACTTGTATGAACATAAGTGTAAAAGGGTAAAAAAAATTCAATATATTTTCATATAATCAGTTATATGGTATTTGTTTTATTTTCAGTGAGACCATTAAATGTTTGGAGGGGAGGAAGGTAAATGTAACGAGAAAAAAAGAAGAAGCAAAAACAAAAGAGGAGAGGTGATAAAGACTGTGTAGAGAGAGGAGGAGAGAGCCAGGGCAGGGCTCCTGAGGCCAACAAATTGAACGTTGTTTGGGAAATGAAATTGTGTTGTTTTTCCGAAAGGTTATTGGAAGAGTATGGAAAAGGGCCGACAGCTGGCTGCTGCTGCTGCTGTACTTTATGTAGTTGAAGTTTTTACTGTTATTGTTGTTGTTGTTGCTGCATGTGTTGTTGATGTGCTGTTAATGCTGAAATTTTTGTAGATGGAGTTGTTACTGCTGCTGCTGCTGCTGCTGTTAACATTGTGTTTTTGTAGTTGAGGTTGTTACTGCTGCTGCTGCTGCTGCTGTTAACATCGTGTTTTTGTAGTTGGAGTTGTTACTGCTGCTGCTGTTGCTGTTAACGTTGTGTTTTTGTAGTTGGGTTGTTACTGCTGCTGCTGTTGCTGTTAACGTTGTGTTTTTGTAGTTGGAGTTGTTACTGCTGCTGCTGTTAACATTGTGTTTTTGTAGTTGGAGTTGTTACTGTTATTGCTGCTGCTACTGCTGTTAACGTTGTGTTTTTTGTAGTTGGAGTTGTTACTGCTGCTGCTGTTGCTGTTAACGTTGTGTTTTTGTAGTTGGGTTGTTACTGCTGCTGTTGCTGTTGCTGCTGCTCCTGCTGCTGTTACCGTTGTGTTTTTGTATTGGAGTTATTGCTGCTGCTGCTGTTGTTAACGTTGTGTATTTTTGCAGTTGAGTTGTTACTGCTGCTGCTGCTGTTGTTAACGTTGTGTTTTTGCAGTTGGAGTTGTTACTGCTGCTGCTGCTGTTGCTGCTGCTCCTGCTGCTGTTACCGTTGTGTTTTTGTAGTTGGAGTTGTTACTGCTGCTGCTGCTGTTGTTAACGTTGTGTATTTTTGCAGTTGGTGTTACTGCTGCTGCTGTTGTTAACGTTGTGTTTTTTGCAGTTGGAGTTGTTACTGCTGCTCCTGCTGTTACCGTTGTGTTTTTTGTAGTTGAGTTGTTACTGCTGCTGCTGCTGTTGCTGCTGCTCTGCTGCTGTTACCGTTGTGTTTTTGTAGTTGGAGTTGTTACTGCTGCTCTCCTGCTGCTGTTAACGTTGTGTATTTTGCAGTTGGAGTTGTTACTGCTGCTGCTCCTCTGCTGTTACCGTTGTGTTTTTGTAGTTGGGTTGTTACTGCTGCTGCTGCTGCTGCTGCTGTTGTTAACGTTGTGTTTTTGCAGTTGGGTTGTTACTGCTGCTGCTCGCCTGCTGTTACCGTTGTGTTTTTGTAGTTGGGTTATTACTGCTGCTGCTGCTGCTGCTGCTGCTGCTGCTGTTAACGTTGTGTTTTTGTAGTTGGGTTGTTACTGCTGCTGCTGCTGTTAACGTTGTGTATTTTGCAGTTGGGTTGTTACTGCTGCTGCTGTTACTGCTGCTGCTGCTGTTGTTAACGTTGTGTTTTTTGCAGTTGGAGGTGTTACTGCTGCTGCTGCTGTTGCTGCTGCTGCTGCTGCTGTTAACGTTGTGTTTTTTTGCAGTTGGGTTGTTACTGCTGCTGCTCCTGCTGCTGTTAACGTTGTGTTTTTTGTAGTTGGAGTTGTTACTGCTGCTGCTGCTGTTAACGTTGTGTATTTTGCAGTTGGAGTTGTTACTGCTGCTGCTGTTACTGCTGCTGCTGCTGTTGTTAACGTTGTGTTTTTGCAGTTGGAGGTGTTACTGCTGCTGCTGTTGCTGCTGCTGCTGCTGCTGTTAACTGGTGTGTTTTTGCAGTTGGGTTGTTACTGCTGCTGCTCCTGCTGCTGTTAACGTTGTGTTTTTTGTAGTTGGAGTTGTTACTGCTGCTGCTGCTGTTAACGTTGTGTATTTTTGCAGTTGGAGTTATTGCTGCTGCTGCTGCTGTTAACGTTGTGTTTCTTTGTAGTTGGAGTTGTTACTGCTGCTGCTGCTGCTCCTACTGCTGCTAACGTTGTGTTTTTGTAGTTGGGTTGTTACTGCTGCTGCTGCTGCTCTACTGCTGCTAACGTTGTGTTTTTTGTAGTTGGGTTGTTACTGCTGTTAACGTTGTGTTTTTCTTGCAGTTGGGTGTTACTGCTGCTGCTACTGCTGTTAACGTTGTGTTTTTGTAGTTGGAGTTGTTACTGCTGCTGTTAACGTTGTGTTTTTGTAGTTGGAGTTGTTACCTGCTGCTCCTGCTGCTGTTAACGTTGTGTTTTTGTAGTTGGAGTTGTTACTGCTGCTGCTGCTGCTGTTAACGTTGTGTTTTTGTAGTTGGAGTTGTTACTGCTGCTGCTGCTGTTAACGTTGTGTTTTTGTAGTTGGGTTGTTGCTGCTGCTGCTGCTGCTGTTGCTGCAACGTTGTGTGTTTTTGTAGTTGGAGTTGTTACTGCTGCTGCTGCTGCTGTTAACGTTGTGTTTTTATAGTTGAAGTTGTTATTGCTGCTGCTGCTGCTGCTGCTGCTGCTGCTGTTACTGCTGCTGCTGCTGTTGTTAACGTTGTTTTTGTAGTTGGGTTGTTACTGCTGCTGCTGCTGTTAACGTTGTGTTTTTTGTAGTTGGAGTTGTTGCTGCTGCTGCTGCTGCTGTTGCTGCTAACGTTGTGTTTTTGTAGTTGGAGTTGTTACTGCTGCTGCTGCTGCTGTTAACGTTGTGTTTTTTGTAGTTGGAGTTGTTACTGCTGCTGTTAACGTTGTGTTTTTGTAGTTGGAGTTGTTACTGCTGCTCCTGCTGCTGTTAACGTTTGTGTTTTTGTAGTTGGGTTGTTACTGCTGCTGCTGCTGCTGTTAACGTTGTGTTTTTGTAGTTGGGTTGTTACTGCTGCTGCTGCTGTTAACGTTGTGTTTTTGTAGTTGGGTTGTTGCTGCTGCTGCTGCTGCTGTTGCTGCTAACGTTGTGTTTTTGTAGTTGGGTTGTTCTGCTGCTGCTGCTGCTGCTGTTAACGTTGTGTTTTTATAGTTGAAGTTGTTATTGCTGCTGCTGCTGCTGCTGCTGCTGCTGCTGCTGTTACTGCTGCTGCTGCTGTTGTTAACGTTGTTTTTTGTAGTTGGAGTTGTTACTGCTGCTGCTGCTGTTAACGTTGTGTTTTTGTAGTTGGAGTTGTTGCTGCTGCTGCTGCTGCTGTTGCTGCTAACGTTGTGTTTTTGTAGTTGGGTTGTTACTGCTGCTGCTGCTGCTGTTAACGTTGTGTTTATAGTTGAAGTTGTTATTGCTGCTGCTGCTCGCTGCTGCTGCTGCTGCTGTTACTGCTGCTGCTGCTGTTGTTAACGTTGTTTTTGTAGTTGGGTTGTTACTGCTGCTGCTGTTAACGTTGTGTTTTTATAGTTGAAGTTGTTATTGCTGCTGCTGCTGCTGCTGCTGCTGCTGTACTGCTGCTGCTGCTGTTGTTAACGTTGTTTTTGTAGTTGGAGTTGTTACTGCTACTGCTGCTGTTAACGTTGTGTTTTTGTAGTTGGGTTGTTACTGCTGCTGCTGCTGCTGTTGCTGCTGCTGTTAATAGCATAGATACACAACCTACATTTAACGTTGTGTTTTTTGGAGTTGGAGTTTTACTGCTGCTGCTGCTGCTGCTACGTTGTGTTTTTTTGTAGTTGGAGTTGATACTGCTGGTGCTGCTGCTGTTAACGTTGCTGCTGCTGCTGCTGTTACTGTTGCTGCTACTACTGCTGCTGCTGCTGCTGTTACTGTTGCTGCTGCTGCTGCTGCTGCTGCTGCTGCTGCTGCTGCTGCTGCTGTTACTGTTGCTGCTACTACTGCTGCTGCTGCTGCTGTGTTACTGTTGCTGCTGCTGGTGTTGTTAACGTTGTGTTTTTTTGTAGTTGGAATTGTTACCGCTGCTGCTGCTGCAGTTAACGTTGTGTTATTTTGTAGTTGGAGTTGCTACTGTCGCTGCTGCTGCTGTTACTGCTGCTGCTGCTCCTGCTGTTACTTCTGCTGCTGTTACTGCTGCTGCTGTTACTGCTGCTGCTACTGCTGCTGTTAACGTTGTGTTTTTTGTAGTTGGAGTTGTTGCTGCTGCTGCTGCTGCTGTTACTGCTGCTGCTGTTACTGCTGCTGTTAACGTTGCGTTTTTTGTAGTTGGAGTTGTTGCTGTTGTTGTTGTTCCCCACGAAAACCCTCTCCCCACTGAGGGGGAACCAGCCATTGCCCGTATTCTGGTCATCACCTGTGGAGTTTCCCCCTGCCGGCCAACTCGGGTACTATATGACCATCCTCTGCTGTGGGAATCGACAGCCTCAAACCGAGTGACAGGCGCACTTCCTCTATCTGGGAATCACCCTCAACAATACCAGTCATCTTAATTCTGTTGGTTGTAGCACTTGTGAGTACGTTACCCCCACTTATTATAATGTTCTTAGATCTTCCTTTTCACCCTCAGTGACCCTGAGTTTTTACTGTTCCTTAATCAGTATCAATGTCCCACCAATAATGATACTAGTGTCATTCCTTAGATGTCCTAGATCGTATGTGTTACACCTTTCCCCATGGTGTCGACACAATACTCCCTCATATCGATCCTGATGTCTTTCTACACAACTCACTGGGTTACACCAACCCAAACTGTAACTATTACTTTCCTGATTCCCCCGAGTTTAGTTCTAGTCTCCTACTACCTCATTCTTCTTCTTGATTAGCCATAACATCAGTATTCCCTTCATCTAGATACCATTTTAGATCAGTGTTTAACTTCTATTGCCCACAAATTTGATGAACTTGGGTTTGTGGACCAAACTCACTAAAGATATTGAACATATGTATAACATTCTTGATTATAATAGACACCGTCAACACGTCGACACAGCGGTGGTGTCGCCCTATATGTTGATATCAAGTATAACACTTCTGTAAGAGATGATTTAAAGGTTCAGGAGGAGCACATGGAGATGTTTTTCACTGAATTACGTATCGACACATGAAATATCCTCGTAGGAGTAATCTACAGAAGATCCCACACTTATGTAAGGAATTTGAGATAAATTTTCGGAGCTTATCACTATCATAAATTCAGAGGAAACCTTGCTACATTACAAGAGTTTTCAACCTTGATCTATTAAAATCAGAAACCGACACCTCAGTATTAAACCTTCTTGCTACCTGTCATTCTAAACTCTTCTTCAACACTATAACCAAACCCACTAGAGTAACTGCCACCTCTGCCACTGTGATAGATCATATCTGGACTAGCAACACTCCTAACACTCCTAACAATCAGGATCATCACGTGATGTCTTTTCCGACACCACCTGTTGCGGACATCTTGCAGGAACACCATACACCAGTTCGTGCGTCGTGTACCCTGCTGTTGCATTCCTTGATGTATTGTGACTAAATTGCAGATGGGGCACCATAGCAGGCCACAAATCGATGTTGTTATCACACCGACACTGCAGGTTATCTGAAGGTTCAA
>NW_024732387.1:0-5471 GCF_018991925.1 Homarus americanus | reverse complement strand
ACGGCAGCTTTGGTTGTTGTTTTTGAATGCCGCGCTTTGCTTCGCAGAGGCGCCGAAGCGCTCCGCTGGGGGGCAGAAGATATTCCACATAGAATAGGTGTGTGAAGGCACCCTCTCCCCTTAATATAGTGAATTAGTGCAATCCAGCATACAGGGGCGGACGATAGGACAGTCACCGTACCGCACCTCGAGAGTGGAGGTTGTTTGATCGTTTGTTAGGCAAGTTTAAAACCTGACTGTTCGAGAACAGCCGAATAACCCTGTTCGGGACTTATTGGTAGACACAACATCATGATGCTGCTGCTGTCACGGAAACCGTGGTGGCGACGTGTGCGCCGCGAGAGAGTAATAATGTTCAATAGGTAGACAGACCTGGCTAGTGAAAGTTCATAGATCGCCTCACAGCCATTCCTCTGACCCCATGAGACTATTTTCTCTAAAAAAACCTTCTGCCACTCCAGCCAATACAGGGCAGGAAGGAAGCCCGACAGCTTTGGTTGTTGTTTTGAATGCGGCGCTTTACAGCCGCCAGAGGCGCCGAAGCGCTCCGCTGGGGGCAGAAGATATTCCACACACAGAATAGGTGTGTGAAGGCACCCTCTCCCCTTAATATAGTGAATTGGTACAATCCAGCATACAGGGGTGGACGATAGGACAGTCACCGTACCACCTCGAGAGTGGGTTGTTTGATCGTTTGTTAGGCAAGTTTAAAAACCTGACTGTTCGAGAACAGCCAAGAATAACCCTGTTTAAGGACTTATTGGTGAACACAACATCATGATGCTGCTGCTGTCACAGGAAACCGTGGTGGCGACGTGTGCGCCGAGAGAGAGCTAATAATGTTCAATAGGTAGACAGACCTGGCTAGTGAAATTCATAGATCGCCCTCCACAGCCATTCCTCTGACCCCATGAGACTATTTTCTCTAAAAAACCTTCTGCTGCTCCAGCCAATACAGGGCAGGGAAGGGAAACCGACGGCAGCTTTGGTTGTTGTTTTTGAATGCCGCGCTTTGCTTCGCAGAGGCGCCGAAGCGCTCCGCTGGGGGGCGGAAGATATTCCACACAGAATAGGTGTGTGAAGGCACCCTCTCCCCTTAATATAGTGAATTAGTGCAATCCAGCATACAGGGGCGGACGATAGGACAGTCACCGTACCGCACCTCGAGAGTGGAGGTTGTTTGATCGTTTGTTAAGCAAGTTTAAAACCTGACTGTTCGAGAACAGCCGAATAACCGGTTCCGGCCTTATTGGTAGACACAACATCATGATGCTGCTGCTGTCACGGAAACCGTGGTGGCGACATTGTGCGCGAGGAGAGAGTATGTGTTCAATGGGTAGACAGACCTGGCTAGTGAAATTCATAGATCGCCCTCCTGGCCATTCCTCTGACCCCATGGAGACTATTTTCTCTAAAACCTTCTGCTATCAGCCCAATACAGAACGGGAAGGGAAACCGACGGCAGCTTTGGTTGTTGTTTTTGAATGCCGCGCTTTGCTTCGCAGAGGCGCCGAAGCGCTCCGCTGGGGGGCAGAAGATATTCCACACAGAATAGGTGTGTGAAGGCACCCTCTCCCCTTAATATAGTGAATTAGTGCAATCCAGCATACAAGGGCGGACGATAGGACAGTCACCGTACCGCACCTCGAGAGTGGAGGTTGTTTGATCGTTTGTTAGGCAAGTTTAAAACCTGACTGTTCGAGAACAGCCGAATAACCCGGTTCCGGACTTATTGGTAGACGAAACATCATGATGCTGCTGCTGTCACGGAAACCGTGGTGGCGACGTGTGCGCCGAGAGAGAGTAATAATGTTCAATAGGTAGACAGACCTGGCTAGTGAAATTCATAGATCGCCCTCCACAGCCATTCCTCTGACCCCATGAGACTATTTTCTCTAAAAAACCTTCTGCTGCTCCAGCCAATACAGGGCAGGGAAGGGAAAGCCACGGCAGCTTTGGTTGTTGTTTTTGAATGCCGCGTTTTGCTTCGCAGAGGCGCCGAAGCGCTCCGCTGGGGGGCAGAAGATATTCCACACAGAATAGGTGTGTGAAGGCACCCTCTCCCCTTAATATAGTGAATTAGTGCAATCCAATATACAAGGGCGGACGTTTTCATCACCGTCTCCCACTCGGTGTGTGCAGATTCTCGGATCATTTTGTATAGTATGCTATTAAATCGACCCTCGATTGACTCTGAAGGTCTCCCATTCGGGTGTGCAAGTTTCTGTAGTATGCTATTAAATCGACCCTCGATTAACTTTGACTGTCTCCCATTTGGGTGTGCAAGTTTCTGTAGTATGCTATCAAATCGACCCCCGATTGACTTTGACTGTCTCCCATGCGGGTGTGCAAGTTTCTGTAGTATGCTATCAAATCGACCCTCGATTGACTTTGACTGTCTCCCATTTGGGTGTGCAAGTTTCTGTAGTATGCTATCAAATCGACCCCCGATTGACTTTGACTGCCTCCTATCTGGGTGTGCAAGTTTCTGTAGTATGCTATCAAATCGACCATTGACTTTGACTGTCTCCCCATTTGGGTGTGCAAGTTTCTGTAGTGTATGCTATTAAATCGACCCCTCATTGACTTTTGACTGTCTCCCCTATCTGGTGTGCAAGTTTCTGTAGTATGCTAATAAATCGACCACCATTGACTTTGACTGTCTCCCCATTTGGGTGTGCAAGTTTCTGTAGTATGCTATCAAATCGACCCCTGATTGACTCTTCGACGGTCTCCCATTCAAGTGTGTTTGTAGTATGGTCAAATCGACCCCCATTGACTTTTTGACTGTCTCCCCATTTGGTGTGTGCAAGTTTCGTAGTATGCTATTAAATCGACCCTCGATTGACTTTGACTGTCTCCCATTCGGGTGTGCAAGTTTCTGTAGTATGCTATCAAATCGACCACCGATTGACTTTGACTGTCTCCCATTTGGGTGTGCAAGTTTCTGTAGTATGCTATCAAATCAACCCCCGATTGACTCTGACGGTCTCCCATGCGGGTGTGCAAGTTTCTGTAGTATGCTATTAAATCGACCCCCGATTGACTTTGACGGTCTCCCATTTGGGTGTGCAAGTTTCTGTAGTATGCTATCAAATCGACCCCCGATTGACTTTGACTGTCTACCATTTGGGTGTGCAAGTTTCTGTAGTATGCTATTAAATCGACCCTCGATTGACTTTGACTGTCTCCCATTCGGGTGTGCAAGTTTCTGTAGTATGCTATCAAAACGACCCCCGATTGACTTTGACTGTCTCCCATTTGGGTGTGCAAGTTTCTGTAGTATGCTATCAAATCGACCCCAGATTGACTCTGACGGTCTCCCATGCGGGTGTGCAAGTTTCTGTAGTATGCTATTAAATCGACCCAAGATTGACTTTGACGGTCTCCCATTTGGGTGTGCAAGTTTCTGTAGTATGCTATCAAATCGACCCCCGATTGACTTTGACTGTCTCCCATTTGGGTGTGCAAGTTTCTGTAGTATGCTATTAAATCGACCCCCGATTGACTTTGACTGCCTCCCATTCGGGTGTGCAAGTTTCTGTAGTATGCTATCAAATCGACCCCCGATTGACTTTGACTGTCTCCCATTCGGGTGTGCAAGTTTCTGTAGTATGCTATCAAATCGACCCCCGATTGACTTTGACTGTCTCCCATTTGGGTGTGCAAGTTTCTGTTGTATGCTATTAAATCGACCCCCAATTGACTTTGACGGTCTCCCATGCGGGTGTGGAACTTCTCTGGTATGTTGTAAAATATGACCGAGGTGCCTCTACCCCTTACTATAGTGAAATAGTGCCATCCAGTGTACAAGGGCGGACGCTTTCATCACCGTCTCCCATCACAGGTCGAGTTTCAATGAAAGGGTTTGACAGACATATCCCAAATTTGTGGGTTAGGTTTGGCCGGACGGCTTGTTGTTAAGGTTTGGAATTTTTTTGGCATTGTAATTTAACTCTTGGGCAAGAGGCTTATTCGCCGGTAGCATGGAACGGACGGGCAGCCGTCCATAGCCCCGTCCGTCCTCCTCCGGTTGCGCGCTCCCGCCCGAGTGTAGTATTTTTGGTGCGGGGGCCGGGATTGTCCTCATTCTCTGCTGCTGGAGTTACCAGAGCAGAGCCCGATACCGCCCAAATCAGTAAATTAGTTTAAAGAGCGCTCCGTTCTCTTTCTCTCCGTTAATGACAAGCATATGACTGGATAAACCAGGTAGCTGCTGCTGCTGCTGCTGCCGCTGCTATTGGCGATGCCTAACACGGCGGCCAAAATAGTGAGCAGACCGACAGCAAACAAGAAGACATTGGGCGAGGGACCGCACGTTGGCCTTAGAGAAATAGCAAACCAGATGATCAGATCAAACTGCACCTTCTCTTGCTATCCTCGGCGCCGGCAGCGCCACCGTGTGTGCCAATCTCCTCCCTTATACGCTCCTCTCATCTTTACCCAGCTCCAGCGAGGCAGCCGACATTGGGCGAGGGACCGCACATTGGCCAATCTCCTCCCTTATCCGCCTTCCCTCCTCCTCTCCTCATCTTTACCCAGCTCCAGCGAGGCAGCCGACATTGGGCGAGGGACCGCATGTTGGCCAATCTCCTCCCTTATCCGCTCCTCTTCTCTTTGCCCCAGCTCCAGGGAGGCAGCCGACATTGGGCGAGGGACCGCACGTTGGCCAATCTCCTCCCTTATCCGCTCCTCTTCTCTTTGCCCCAGCTCCAGCGAGGCAGCCGACATTGGGCGAGGGACTGCACGTTGGCCTTAGAGAAATAGCAAAGCAGATGATCAGATCAAACTGCACCTTCTCTTGCTATCCTCGGCGCCGGCAGCGACACCGTGTGTGCCAATCTCCTCCCTTATCCGCTCCTCTCCTCTCCTCTTTTCCCCAGCTCCAGCGAGGCAGCCGACATGAGTGGGACCGTGACGCTACAATCTCCTCCCTGCATCCCGCCTCTTCTTTGCCCCAGCTCCAGCGAGGCAGCCGACATTGGGCTTAGGACCAAGACGCTGGGCCAATCTCCTCCCTTATCCGCTCCTCTCCTCTCCTCTCATCTTTACCCAGCTCCAGCGAGGCAGCCGACATTGGGCGAGGGACGGCACGTTGGCCTTAGAGAAATAGCAAACCAGATGATCAGATCAAACTGCACCTTCTCTTGCTATCCTCGGCGCCGACAGCGCCACCGTGTGTGCCAATCTCCTCTCTTATCCGCTCCTCTCATCTTTACCCAGCTCCAGCGAGGCAGCCGACATTGGGCGAGGGACCGCACGTTGGCCAATCTCCTCCCTTATCCGCTCCTCTTCTCTTTGCCCCAGCTCCAGCGAGGCAGCCGACATTGGGCGAGGGACCGCACGTTGCCCTTAGAGAAATAGCAAACCAGATGATCAGATCAAACTGCACCTTCTCTTGCTATCCTCGGCGCCGGCAGCGCCACCGTGTGTGCCAATCTCCTCCCTTATCCGCTCCTCTCCTCTCCTCT
>NW_024732386.1:5000-7043 GCF_018991925.1 Homarus americanus | reverse complement strand
AGTAAGTGCAAGTCATCAGCTTGCGCTGACTACGTCCCGGCCCTTTGTACACACCGCCCGTCGCTACTACCGATTGAATGATTTAGTGAGGCCTTCGGACTGGCGCTCTTGGATTGTCGGCCCCGTTGCCCGCGAGGGTTTTCTGGGGTCGTCGCCTCGAGCTGACGGAAAGATGTCCAAACTTGATCATTTAGAGGAAGTAAAAGTCGTAACAAGGTTTCCGTAGGTGAACCTGCGGAAGGATCATTAACAGAGAGAAAGAGAACGGGGCGCTCTTAAAACTACTAATACTCTCCTGATTTGGGCGGTCTCGGGCTCTGCTCTGGCAACTCCAGCAGCGAAAGAGGACAATCCCGGCCCCCGCACCAAAAATAGGTACCACCACGCTGTAGGTGGACCACACTCGGGCGAGAGCGCGAAGACCGGAGGAGGAGGACGGACGGGGCTTTGGACGGCTGCCCGTCCGTTCCTTACTACCGGCGAATAAGCTTCTTGACCCAAAAAGAGTGAAATTCAAGTGTCAAAAAACAACAACAAGCCGTCCGGCCAAACCCAAACCACAAACTTGGGCTATGTCTGTCAAACCCTTTCATTGAGACTCGACCTGTGATGGTTAGTCGCAAAAAGACCAAATGGCAAATACACAACTCTTAACGGGGGATCACTCGGCTCGTGGGTCGATGAAGACCGCAGCAAACTGCGTGTCGGTATGTGAATCGCAAGAATACCAGATACATCAACAAGTTGAACGGCGATATTGCGCGGCGGCAGCCATATGAGCTTGTCGCCGCCACTCTCGAGGGTCGGAAATATACATCCATCGGTTGCTGCGAAGTTCGGTGCCTGCTGACTGTCTCCCCGACACGAGGGTAACCCGAACCGAGCTTCCGTTTGTTTAATCGCCGCGCTTTGCGCGAGGCGTGCCCTTAAAAACAAGCAAGCCTATCACTAGCAAGTCCATGGACTTGGCGCACCCACATTCAACCACAACAAAGCGACAGTTGTCGCCCGCAAATAACTGGAGGCGGCGCTTTTGCCTGCTGTCCACAGAGACACGAATGGCCGTCGGCCGCTCATGGCTGATGCTGCATGTTCTAAGAGGCACTCCATCCCACGAAGAGGAAACGAAACCGGTCGGATATCTTTTAAGTAAGCCCCGCCGGAATTTCGTCTATCACCTCGAAAAGAGTGCTTGGCATGCATTGCAGTGGAACCTAAATTGATGAGTGCGCCTGGGCCCGCAGTCTACCATGTAGTGGTGCAGGCAGAGATGAGAATGCTTGGGTGACGCCGTGCTCTTCCTCACGCTCCTCCACCCTCTCCCACGGTCAGACGCGGTGTGGGCGTTCTCTTTGAGAGTTCGCCACGAGTCCACGTCTATCTCATGACTGGGAGGGAGGCAGGGGGAGTTCTCTAAACGCGTTAAAGACGGTGTTGCGCTCATAACGGCGCTCGCCGGGATAGAGCACTAGTTCTGCAGCCGGAAAGGCCGCTCACGCCAATTAATACTGCGACTCTCGCTCTCTTTCTCCGGATAAACAAGTGCCACTGCTGTGGCATGCGGGAACGGGGAAAGAGGTCAAAGTTTAAGCGGCAAAGGTGCGGCCGAGTAAGGGCGGAACACGAGCGTATATGCATTAAAACTGTGTGTGTGTATATGACTCTGCGAGAGATGTTCTGCTGGAACACTTTTCCTATTGGCTATTTACCACTCAATGAGAAGGAACGGAGTCAGGGGTGGGAGTGCCGGCGCCATGGCCGCTGGTACCCCCGCGACAAGCCCTCAAACCTTCCTGCCTGGTAATGTCGGTGGTGAAGAAAGTCGGTGGCAGAGCGTCTTCCGCTTCGTGGTTGGGGAACTTGTTCCCCCTAAGGATGATGAGACCACGATCGACCTCGTAGTAGGAGAGAGCTACCCGCCAAATTTAAGCATATTAATAAGCGGAGGAAAAGAAACCAACAGGGATTCCCTTAGTAAGGGCGACTGAACCGGGAAAAGCCCAGCGCATAACCTCGATGTCTTCGGGCACGAGGGGTGTTGCG
>NW_024732385.1:32500-53739 GCF_018991925.1 Homarus americanus | reverse complement strand
TGGGATCTGGCCGGCTCCACCTCTGTCTCTCTAGTGATGGGTGGCAGTGTGATCTGGCCGGCTCCACCTCTGTCTCTAGTGATGGGTGTGGCAGTGTGGGATCTGCCGGCTCCACCTCTCTCTCTAGTGATGGTGGCAGTGATCTGGCCGGTTCCTCCTCTGTCTCTCTAGTGATGGGTGTGGCAGTGTGATCTGGCCGGTCTCCTTTGTCTCTAGTGATGGGTGTGGCAGGTGATCTGGCTTTCCTCCTCTGTCTCTAGTGATGGGTGTGGCAGTGTGATCTGGCCGGTTCCTCCTCTGTCTCTAGTGATGGGTGTGGAGTGTGATCTGGGCTGGTTCCTCCTCTGTCTCTAGTGATGGTGTGGCAGTGTGATCTGGCCGAAATACTAGCGTGTGGCCTGATATCGACGAGGAGGAGGAAGAGGAGGAGGAGGAGGAGGAGGAGGAGGAGGAGGAGGAGGAGGAGGAGGAGGAAGTGACGTAAACAGTCATGACAATCATCACCACTACAACAACCACCATTACCACCACCATTACCACAACAACCACCACACTCACCACCACCACGATCACCACTACCACCACCACCACGATCACCACTACCACCAACACACGATCACCACTACCACCACCACTACTAAACAACCACCACCACTATCACCACCTAGATCACCACTACCACCACCACAACCACTACTACCACAACAACCACCATTACCACAACAACCACCACGACAGCAGGAGGGAAGCTTCATTAGACAAGGTTCACTAACTATGGTTTCTCAACCCCTCAATTTTCGGCAATTAAAAAAGACAGCGGTGGACCTTTACGTGGCTCGGTGCTGTGAGACTCCCTCCACCCCTCCAACACTCTCTCCAACACTCCATCCAACTCTCTAAATCCCACCAACACTTTCTAAATCTCTCTAACACTCCCTTCAAGACTTCCTCCCACCCATCCAATATGCCAACAAACCTTTCCTTTCTCCCTCATTTCCTCCAACATTCCCTCCAACACTCCCTCACTAACCTGGATTACCTCACAGTGATGCCAAGACTTCAGGCTCAGGCTTCACCAGTGACGTCAAATAGGACAGTGACGTCATACGGGAGAGTGACGTCACATAACACACACACACTGTTCAACTTACCTGCAAGGAAAAGTAAGTTTATTAATTACCTGAGGTTTAATATTCACAAAGTGGCCCTAAGTTCTAAGTACTAAAGTAATAATAATAATAATAATAATAAATAATAATAATAAATAATAATAATAATAATAATAATAATAATAATAAAATAAAAAATAATAAAAAACAACAATAATAACAATAATAATAATAATAATAATAATAATAATAACAATAATAATAATAATAATAATAATAATAATAATAATAATAATAATAACATGAGCCCTCAGGTAAGCGCCAGGTGTGTGTGTGTCGACAGTGGCCCCAGCAGAGAGAACAATGAACTTACGTAAATCTGACGTCAGGATCAAGTTCCAAGTTATTAAAAAAATCTCACGTGTCCTCCTCTCCCCGACAACACACACACACACACACACACACACACACACACACACACACACACACACACACACATGTACGACAGTCAGTGTATGTATGTTTAATATATAAGAGGTGTATCGAAAAACATCGTGTCTTGGGGCATACACAGACAGTTAGTCAATTGAGTGTGAGTGTGTGTGAGTGTGTGTGAGTGTGTGAGTGTGTGTGTTGAGGTGCGGTAGGGTGCGGGTGAGTGGTTCAGAAGACGGCTATGGGGGTAAACCAGGACCGTAATAATATATTTATCCCAAACTGGTCCGGTGGGGAATGTGAGACCGCCCGTCACGCCCACCACACGCCCATCACTCCCTAACCCTCTCCTCCTCCAAACTCCTACTACCTTCTATCTATCTAGTCTTCCACATCGCCAGCTTCACCCTCAGACCTATTCCTTCAACTAAGCTTAATTTAAGTTTGGTCAGGATTGAGTTATAGGTTAGGTTAGTAATGTGTTTGTGTCCGTCCGAGAGGAATTTGAGGATGTGAACTGAGCTTGAAGTATACTGTGTGTGTGTGTGTGTGTGTGTGTGTGTGTGTGTGTAATAATAATAATAATTAATGGTTTACTGAAAGAGCATGGCAGACGGAAGGCTGAAAATATACAGTTACGTATGGGAATGGGTCTCTTGATTTACAAATAATATACAAGTAACATAATTAATACAAATATGATAAATAATAACTAGGTGGGGAGAAGCTCAAACCACAGGGCATTTCAACGTTATGACAGTGGAAAAAGTAAGATTGACTGGGAGTGAATACACTGGTTGATTACAAGTTATTGATAATTTTTACAATGGTTGGGACTGGGCTGTTCTAGCGATCAGTTCGTGCTCGTATGGGCTGGATGCGGTTGTGGTAAATGAACGGCAACACTACAGTATGTGTGTGTGTGTGTGTGTGTGTGTGTGTGTGTATTAATTCTGATGTTGTTTTTCGTGGTTCAATTTACAGTTATTCAGATTCATTTACAACTTAACCCCATGCACAGAGGACACAAATATTTACACAAATCTTGAATCATTTACAAGTCCAAGCAAAGGAGGGAATAATCGCATGACGCTACCTTGATTCATTTACAATTTACAATTAAAACCTCAGGCATGGAGGAGCTTTTATTTAAATATTTTCTCGATTCATTTACATCCCTCACTAGATCCTTGTATTATATTATTTTACGGAGTTTGTCTGTGTCTGAGATGATTATATGTACTCGTGTCAAAGTCGACCATCCCTGCGGCCTAGACATGCGGAAGTGGTGTGTGTGTGTGTGTGTGTGTGTGTGTGTGTGTGTGTGTGTGTGTGTGTGTGTGTTTTCAAGCATGCATAAACACGTTAATTTGAGAGAGTGTACATATATCAGAGGGGTGGTGGTGGTGGTGGTGGTTATAGTGTTGGAGGTGGTAATGGTGGTTATAGTGTTGGAGGTAGTGATGGTTATAGTGTTGGAGGTGGTGGTAGTGGTTATAGTGTTGGAGGTGGTGGTAGTGAGTACAGTATGTTGAAGGAAATCTGTCGTGATGTCAGGGTAGAACCGACCCTCCTTCCATTGGACGGTGAGATCTTCCAACATAGGACTTCAAACACATCCAACGAAGCCCGTGTGGACGTCAGTGCTCAAGGATTCTGGACGCGAGGACAGTGAGCCTTCTTCGACATCAGGATTTTGATCCCATGCATGTCACCGTAACCTAGCTCTCGATGCTGCACACAGGAGGAACGAGAACGACAAGATAAGAGCATATGGGAAATTCCAAAACGTTGATCAAGGCAGCTTCTCCTCCTAGTGTTCACGACCTCTGGTGGGATGGGCCTAAAGTGCAAGATGCTTCTACGCCAGACTCGCGGAGGTGATCTCCGAACAAGCAGCAGCCCAAAGTTATGTTACAGCCTGGGTGAGATGTCGACTGTCCTTCTCTCTCCTTCGGTCGGCTTTGCTCTGCCTCGGGGAACGAGCATCGGCCCCAAAGCCGACAACAGCTGCAGATATTGACTACGAGGCAGCAGTCACTGAATGCCGCATAGATCTCTGGCTCAACTAACTCAACACAGCTAGGACAGCTACTTATGTATTAGGATATTTAATATTAAGGTAAATAAAATGGCGGTGAAGGTGTGGCTATTGGGGAGGCTGGGCCACGTTAAAAAAAAAAAAAACAGTATCGGAGGTGCTGGTAGTGGTTATAGTGTTGGAGGTGGTGATAGTGGTTATAGTGTTGGAGGTGGTGGTAGTGGTTATAGTGTTGGAGGTGGTGATAGTGGTTATAGTGTTGGAGGTGGTGGTAGTGGTTATAGTGTTGGAGGTGGTGATAGTGGTTATAGTGTTGGAGGTGGTGGTAGTGTTATAGTGTTGGAGGTGGTGATGGTTATAGTGTTGAAGGTGGTGGTAGTGGTTATAGTGTTGGAGGTGGTGGTAGTGGTTATAGTGTTGGAGGTGGTGATAGTGGTTATAGTGTTGGAGGTGGTGGTAGTGGTTATAGTGTTGGAGGTGGTGATAGTGGTTATAGTGTTGGAGGTGGTGGTAGTGGTTATAGTGTTGGAGTGGTGGTAGTGGTTATAGTGTTGGAGATGGTGATAGTGGTTGTAGTGTTGGGGTGGTGGTAGTGGTTATAGTGTTGGAGGTGGTGATAGTGGTTATAGTGTTGGAGTGGTGGTAGTGGTTATAGTGTTGGAGGTGGTGGTAGTGGTTATAGTGTTGGAGGTAGTGTTATAGTGTTGGAGGTGGTGATAGTGGTTATAGTGTTGAGTGGTGATAGTGGTTAAAGTGTTGGAGGTGGTGGTAGTGGTTATAGTGTTGGAGGTAGTGGTTATAGTGTTGGAGGTGGTGATAGTGGTTATAGTGTTGGAGGTGGTAGTGGTTATAGTGTTGGAGGTAGTGGTAGTGGTTGTGGTGTTGGAGGTGGTGATAGTGGTGTTATAGTGTTGGAGGTGGTGGTAGTGGTTATAGTGTTGGTAGTGTTGGTTATAGTGTTGGAAGTGGTGGTAGTGGTTATAGTGTTGGAGGTGGTGGTAGTGGTTATAGTGTTGGAGGTAGTAGTGGTTATAGTGTTGGAGGTAGTGGTAGTGGTTATGGTGTTGGAGGTGGTGATAGTGGTTATAGTGTTGGAGGTGGTGGTAGTGGTTATAGTGTTGGAGGTAGTGTTGGTTATAGTGTTGGAAGTGGTGGTAGTGGTTATAGTGTTGGAGGTGGTGGTAGTGGTTATAGTGTTGTTGAGGTAGTAGTGGTTATAGTGTTGGAGGTGATGGTGGTTATAGTGATGGAGAATGGTGGTTATAGTGTTGGAGGTAATGGTGGTTATAGTGTTGGAGGTAATGGTGGTTATAGTGTTGGAGGTAATGGTGGTTATAGTGTTGGAGGTGGTGGTAGTGGTTATAGTGTTGGAGTAGTAGTGGTTATAGTGTTGGAGGTGATGGTGGTTATAGTGTTGGAGGTAATGGTGGTTATAGTGTTGGAGGTAATGGTGGTTATAGTGTTGGAGGTAATGGTGGTTATAGTGTTGGAGGTGGTGGTTGTGGGTGTGGTCACTACAACACGCATGCCTAAACACTCGCATCTGGCTAATTATGATTGTTCTCTCCAGATGCCTTAGAACTCAGATATATGTGTGTGTGTGTGTGTGTGTGGCAGGGGGGACATAACAACAAAACAGAAAACACACACACACACACACACACACACACACACACACACACACACACACACACACACACACACACACACACACACACACACACACACATGCAGAATAAACAACATTATCGTCAAGAAAAATCAAATAAATACAAGCAAAGATAAAAACAAAAACATAAATTACTTGAGCAGCAACACAATCTACAAACCGGGAGGGGTTCATGACATAATAATACACCGATTAAAAAGGATTTCAATATCAGACACGCGGGCCAATAAATCCAGCGGAAGAAATCTGAACAAAAAGAGCAATGGAAAGCTAACCTCCTCCTCCTACTCTCTCTCCTCTCTCTTCCTCCTCTCTCTCCCTTCCCCACCCTCTGTCTCTCTCCCCTCCCTTACCCTCTCTCTCTCCCCTTCCTACACCCTCTCCTCTCCCCTTCCTTCCCCCTCTCTCTCTCCCCCCCGCCCTCTCTCTCCCCCCCACCCTCTCTCTCCCCACCCTCCCCTCTCTCCCCCATCTATTTAGCACCCCCGACCCCTAATCGGCATCACTCATATAAAACTCACCCCAACACCCCCGTACCGTAAACAGCTGCCAAAGTACTAATATCCGGTGTGATTCTGACCCAGGAACTGTTAACACAAAACGTCTATTTTTTGGGGCCTCACTTTACCCCAATTCTACGTCCCAATCCTTCGGTGTAGTTACATCTGTGACCGAGAACTCCCCACCCCTCCTCTCCCCTCTCACCCCCATCCCCACCCTCAATATTTCCCCATCACCTCATCCCCACTACTTTCCCCATTCCCCTTCACCTCATCCCCATTCCTCCCCCTACCTCATCCCCACCCTTCCCCTATTCCTCCCTACCTCATCCCACCCCATTCCTCCCTCACCTCACCTCCACCCCTCCCCATTCCCCTCACATCCATCCTCCCATCCCCTTCACCTCACCCCCACCCTCGAGGGATATCGGATAACAGGAAAAGATGACCCGATGGAAGGAGGAGAATGAAAGGAAGGAATAAAAAGAGTTGCCGCCTCCTCCTCCTCTACCCGTTCGATATTTGGCCAGCCAGGGTCAGAAAGCATGAGGTTATTAGCTCTTGGGGGTGTGTTGGGCGGCCAGGTCTGCGCATCCCAACCTTCTTAATCTCTTATGTTTACAGTGAGGTCTTGTGATGCTAAAGTCTGTGAATTACCTTCTTCCACCTGTAGTATTTTACACACACACAAACATACACACACACACACACACACACACACACACACACACACACACACACACACACACACACACACACACACACACACACACACACACACACACACACACCAAAGATCATATCCACACCTAAACAACAACAACACAAACAGCCAATATATAAACACAATCAAAAGAACATCCCCAATTTTTTCCCCCTGACGTGGTCCTCCTCCTGATGATCTTTGTCTTTCAGATGACAAATTTTCCCCCTGAAGACTAACACCTGAGTTTATTTTAGTTGGCGTCGCTCATTAGAGGAAATTTACATATTATGACTCCAATAAATTATGTAGATCTATAAACTGAGTCAACATTAAGTAGGTGTAAATTTATATCGCAGCATCAATAACTCCTACGGTGATATTAATCAATAATTACTAATGTAAATTGAGAGAGAGAGAGAGAGAGAGAGAGAGAGAGAGAGAGAGAGAGAGAGAGAGAGAGAGAGAGAGAGAGAGAGAGAGAGAGAGAGAGAGAGAGAGAGAGAGAGAGCTTCATTGTCAAACAACCTAAGATTGTGAGGTTGATGGACAATTGCTTTTAATGCTACAGTATTTTATGTCATACCTCAGATTGTTGTTGCCTCTGCTGTATAAATATTGAGTCGTAAAAAATAAATAAATTAATAAATAAAACCACTACTCCGCTTTGCTGCTATGTAGGAACGTGACCTAACCTGACGGGAAACGCATAAATATCCGTTACTGCTAAAACAAATATTACTTTAACAAATACAATAATGACGTCAGAACTCATCACGAACGACAATCGAATATATAACGAAAACGCAAAACATTCACTCCTTCAAGTTTTACGTAAAGGAACAATCCCAGCCTTTTACGAAAACGCTAATGATTGACACCATTCACTAAAGAACGAAATTAGATACTCCGAAAAAAATCAATCGTAAAAGCCAAAACAAAGAAAAACACCAACTCACAAAACAAAATAAAACACACACTAACTAGGTTTCTAATATATCACGGAAAAATGATTACCATAAGTTTAGGAGGAGATACCCACCGCTAGTTAACGTACCCAGCGTTAATATACAGAACTAACATTCCCGTAACTACTTTAACAAACCTTCTGGCTAATTTTAATCACCCCATTAGTGTTTTAATGATGCCACACTAATTATTAATGCGCTGAGGCTATAAGTGAAGTGTGTCTGGTTGATCTTATACTCGAGTTACAGTACATGCGTCTCACAAAATCTCCAGACTAATAGTATGTTTGTTACGACTACTTTGTGTCACTGTGTAGGGGAGGGGTAGGGGAGAGAGGGGAAGGGGATAGGGTGTGGGGGGGTAGGGAGGCTATATCGATCGCTCAGGTGATTACAATTCTTAAGAGGAAATTTATAGCTTTATGGGGCAAAACTCATCACATTCTGAGTCAAAATTATGCAACTATATCTGCGCTAGTCAGGCCGCACCTCGATTATGCGGTTCAGTTTTGGTGCCCTTATTATAGAATGAATATCAATTCACTGAAGTCGGTGCAGCGAAGAATGACGAAAATGATTCCGGGACTTAGAACCTCCATATCAGGAGATGTTAAAGAAACTAAACTTGCATTCCCTAGAAAGACGAAGAGTGTGGGGAGATATGATAGAAGTATTTAAGTAGGTGAAAGGAATCAATAAAGGGATATAGATAAAGTTCTTATAATATCCGAGCAGGATAGACCGGAGCAACGGATTTAAGTTGATAAGTTTAGGTTTAGAGGGAGATAGGAAGGAACTGGTTCACAAATAGGGTGGTGGACGAGGGAACAAGCTTAGCAACTTTGTAGTAAGTGCTGAACGCTGGAAAGTTTCAAAAGGAGGCTGGATAGATTCATGGATGATAGAGAGTGGTAGTAATTCTCGACAGGAGCTGCCATGCACAGGCCAACCGGCCTATTGCAGACTCCTTATTTTCTTATGTTCTTATGTTCTCTCCTCTCCTCTCCTCTCCCAAAACAAACAAAAACATCGTATCTAAAGTAATGTTATCGTAGTGTTGGAAGAAAATTATCGTATTTCCAGATACAAGCCTTAAGACGTGTCCTGGTAGGCAGAGATCTGTTCCCACGGCCCTGGCTGGTGGTGTACAACAGATCTCTCCTGAAGTCCTTCGCGTCAACCTCCAGCACAGGTGAAATGGAACAACAACACTTGTCAGAGGATGCCGATGATAACTGTGTGTGTGTGTGTGTGTGTGTGTGTGTGTGTGTGTGTGTGTGTGTGTGTGTGTGTGTGTAGATCCTGGGGTACTGCAAGGAGCCATTAGCTAGTGCCTCCCGCTGCTAGTGGTGGTGTATAGTCATGTGCTGGCATACCTTCAGGCCCAGACTGAGGTCTCCTCCCTCCTCATCCCGCTCCTCATCCCTCATCATCACGTCATGCTTCATCCCCCAACCATAAAATCCCGGCAGTCAAAATACCTCGGACTAGTATGAATGAGGAGGGTGGTCTGAACCTTCCTCGGCGCCTTCTGCAGCGTCGGCAAGAGTCATCACATGAGTGTACCCTGTAAAGCGTTCAAGACCCCCCATCCCGACCCCCCACTGTGTGATTTTGGTCCTCTTAAGAAATTCACTTGTTTTTGGTCTGTCTTTAATAGTCTTATTGGTCTCCCGCCTTTCCTGACCTGACTGATATATAATGAGGATTTTTTTTTCTTATTACTAGGTGTTTTGTTTAATGCGGCCATGACCAATTTTTGGGGGTCTGTTTTGTTTTTTCCTGTTGGGGCTGTTTAGAGGGGAGGAGGGGGAAGGAGAGGAGGGAGGGAGGGAGGGAGAGGGAGGATGAGGGAGGGGGGAGAGAGGGAGAAGGAGGAGGGAGATGTGAAGTCTCCATACAGAGGCACGTAGAGTGAAGGAGGGATAAAGGAAGGAAGGAGGAGAGAAGGAGAGAGACGAAAGGAGTGAGAGACTTAGTTTAGACACACACACACACACACACACACACACACACACACACACACACACACACACACACACACACACACACACACACACACACAGGCGTGAAGATAACAAGATAACGAAGACAGAACAACAAATGAATGTTGTGGACTGAGGAGGAGAGCAACGATCTTCCCCTTTCCAAGCCCCCTTCCCTCCCTCCCCGCCCCTCCTCCCACAGGTGTCATCCAGGGTAGGTATTGTAGTGCTCTTTGGGAAGGATTCACGAGTGAGGGGGGGAATGGAAGGGAGGGGAATGAAGGGGGAGGAGACGAGAGGAGAGGGAGGAATGGGAGAGAAGAAGAAGAGGGGAGGTGAAGGGTAGGCGACAGAGGTTGAAAGAGGTAGGAGAAGGGAAAGG
Source organism: Homarus americanus (assembly GCF_018991925.1). Lineage (NCBI taxonomy): Eukaryota > Metazoa > Arthropoda > Malacostraca > Decapoda > Nephropidae > Homarus > Homarus americanus. The sequence continues at coordinate 43,947 of NW_024732385.1, read as the reverse complement.
AAGGGAAAGGGAAGGGAAGGGGAAGGGAAGGGGAAGAGGGGGAAGGGGAAGGAAGTGAGTGAAGAAGCAATGAAAACAAGGAAGTTCTCTGTATCACCACAACACACTCACCACCACACACCACCACATCACCCATCACCCAACACCACACACACACACACCACATCACACACACCACCCTATCACCACCACACCACACACACCACACATCACCCACACACACCTATCACCACCACACCACACACCACACACATCACCCACCACCACACACACCACACACCCTATCACCACCACACCACACACACCACCACACACCCACATCACCACCACCACACCACACCCTATCACCACCACACAACACACCTACACCACACCCTACCACACACCACTACCCTCATATCTTAGCTCACATTCCCACAAGTTTATGAGGGAGGGAAAAAAAAATATGATGAGAATTTATATCAAGACGAAACTAAATTAAGCTGACTTGAGAGGATGGACGGGATCATTAGTCGAGAAGAGCAGGCTGACCACCAGCGACCCCCAGGCTGACACACACACACACACACACACACACACACACACACACACCTCAGGCCAGGCATATCACCCCTCAGCAGTATCCATGATGATGATGGTATCGGCTCCTGGATATATAGCCACTCACACGCTATTGCCTCATTTGTTAGCTATTACCGTAGTTTCAGGTGTTGGAGGAGGTGGGAGAGGGTGAAGAGAGGGAGGAAGGGGTGAGGGGGTGAAGGAGAGGAAGGGGTGAGGGGGTGAGAGGGAAGGAAGAGAGGTGAGGGGGTAAGGGGTGAGGAGGGGGGTGAGAGGGAGGAGAGGTGAAAGGGGGGTGAGGAGGAGGGTGAGGTGAGGGGTGGGGGTGAGGAGGGGGTGAGAGGAGGAGAGGAGGGGGAGAGGTGAGGGGAGTGGGGGTGAGGAAAGGGCAATTAATCCTGACACTAACAGCAGCCAGGAAGAACGCGGTTAATGTCGTGGTGTAATCCTTAACTCTGTTGTGTGTGTGTGTGTGTGTGTGTGTGTGTGTGTGTGTGTGTGTGTGTGTGTGTGTGTGTGAGTGTGTGTGTGTGTGTGTGTGTGTGGTGGTGTGTGTGTGTGTGTGTGTGTGTGTGGGGTTAATTACCAGCTCAGGTGTGGTGGTGGGTTAGGTCATGGTCGGTCTCTGGTGCTCACTTTCCTTCCTTCCTTCCTTCGTTTCCTTCCCTCTCACTACTCACTTCTCTCCTCTCTCCCTCCCCTTCTTCCTTCCTTCCTTCCTCTCCTACCTTACTTCTCTCCTCTCTCTCCCTCCCTCCCCTTCTTCCTTCCTTCCTGTTTCCTTCTCTCACTACCTTACTTCTCTCCTCTCTCTCCTCCCTCCTCCCCCTTCTTCCTTCCTTCCTTCGTTTCCTTCCTCCCACTACCACTTCTCTCTCTCTCTCTCTCCTCCTCCTCCCCTTCCTTCCTTCCTTCGTTTCCTTCCCTCCTCACTACCTTACTTCTCTCCTCTCTCTCTCCTCCCCTCCTCCTTCTTCCTTCCTTCCTTCGTTTCCTTCCCTCTCACTACCTTACTTCTCTCCTCTCTCCCTCCCTCCTCCCCTTCTTCCTTCCTTCCTTCGTTTCCTTCCCTCTCACTACCTTCTCCTCTCTCTCCCTCCCTCCCCATCTTCCTTCCTTCCTTCGTTTCCTTCCTCTTACTACCTTCTCTCCTCTCTCCTCCCCTCCCTCCTTCTTCCTTCCTTCCTTCTTTCCTTCCCTCTCACTACCTTCTTCTCCTCCTCTCTCCTCCTCCTCCACTGTTCCTTCTTCCTTCGTTTCCTTCCCTCTCTTCCTTACTTCCTCCTCCTCCTCCCCTCCCTCCCTCCCTTCTTCCTTCCTTCCTTCCTTCCTTCCTTCCGTTTCCTTCCCTCTGACTACTGCCACTTCTCTCTCTCTCCTCCCTCCTCCCGCCTTCCTTCCTTCCTTCTTTCCTTCCCTCTCACTACCTTACTTCTCTCTCTCCCTCCCTCCTCCCTTCCTTCCTTCGTTTCCTTCCCCTCTCACTACCTTACTTCTCTCCTCTCTCTCCTCCCCTCCTCACCTTCCTTCCTTCCTTCGTTTCCTTCCCTCTCACTACCTTACTTCTCTCCTCTCTCTCCTCCCTCCTCCCGCCACCCATCACGAGAACATCACTCACCTGTAACACCTGCTTATCTGTAGTGATCATTATAAGCACAGCTGTAACGATCCTTAACACACCTGTATCAACCCTGAGGTACTACTGTAAACCTGTACCCACACACACACACACACACACACACGGACAGTAACTGACACACGGACAGTAACTGACAGACGGACACAATGCCCAGGCTCCACCACACAGAGTCTAATGTCTATCGGAGGAACTGACAGCCACGTCTGAACGGCTGTCAGTGAGGCCTCCGATGACATCCTCCTTGACAGTGCTTGGAGGGAGGGAGGTGAGGAGAGGAGGGTGAAGGGGGAGTGGAAGGAAGAGGTAGTAGAGGAGGGAGGGTGGGGGGAAGATGGTAATGGAGGAGGTGGAAGGGAATGGAGGGAGGAGGTGGAAGAGGGGAATGAAGGGAGGAGGTGGAGAGGGGGAATGAAGGGGAGGAGGTGGAAGAGGGGAATGAAGGGAGAGTGGAAGGGGAATGAAGGGAGGAGGTGGAAGAGGGGAATGGAGGAGGGAGTGGAAGAGGGAATGGAGGAGGAGTGGAAGAGGGGGAATGGAGGGGAGGAGTGGAAGAGGGGAATGGAGGTGGGGAAATGGAAGAGATGGTGAAGGGAAGGAGGTGGGAGGTCTAGAGGTATGGAGAGGGGAGAAGGAAATGAGGAAGGAAGGAGGAGGGAGGAGGAGGAGGAGGAGGAGGAGGAACAGGTGGTGTCCTCAGTATATGACAGGTAGGTAGAGAGGACCCGAGTCAAGCAGGTATGTATCGTATTATATTGATAGACGACTAATTATTATTATATTATTATTATTATTATTATTATTACTGTATTATTATTATTATTATTATTATTATTATTATTATTATTATTATTATTATTATTACTGTATTATTATTATTGTTGTTGTTATTATTATTATTATTATTATTATTATCATTATTATTATTATTATTATTATTATCATTATTATTATTATTATTATTTTATTATTATATTGTTATTATTATTATTTATTATTATTATTATTATTATTATTATTATTATTATTATTATTATTAATTATTATTATTATTATTATTATTATTATTATTATTATTATTTATTAATTATTATTATTATTATTATTATTATTATTATTATTATTATTATTATTATTATTATTTATTATTATTATTATTATTTTATTATTATTATTATTCAGTCCAGTAAACATAGGGGTAAGCAGAGCATCAACACAGAAGAATGCTAAGCAGACAGGCATGAAAGTAGGTTGAGAGAAAAGCAGTAAGGCAGAAAAGCAGACAACACAACAGGTAGGGCGGGCAAGGGGGGGGGCACTGGGCACAGGTACAACAACAACAACAAAAAGGAAAGCGGTCGACGTCAGACAAAAACTCTTGGACACAGGCATGCAGACAGAAAAGCAGGGAGGTAGGATAGGGTAGTTGGTAGGTAAGCAGGGGGGAGAGGGAGGGAAGCAAGCAGAGAGGCAGATAAGCAGCTGGAAGAGAGGCAGGCAGGTTGAACACATAAGCAGAAAAGGGTGGCAGGGAGGTAAGCAGGCAGAGAGGTAGTTGAGTGAAAAGAATGATAGGAAGCAGGGGTATTGGTAAGCAGGCAGGTAGGGAGACAAGCAGGTAAAGACAGGATGGAAGGAAGATTAGCAGGTAAGCAGATAAGCATGGAGGCAAAAAGAGAGAGAGAGAGAAAGAGTGGGGGGTGGGTTAAGCAGGATGAAACGTTAGCAGATAAGCAGGCAGGTATGGAGGTTGGGAGAGACAGAAAGACAGGTAAGTAAGCAGAGAAGTTGGCAGTAAGCAGGATGAAAGGTTAGCAGGTAAGCAGGGAGATGGACAGGCCGGGAAGAATTATCTATATTTCTTGTGCTTGGGAAGATTAGCATCGCATACTTACCGAATGGCCTCCTGACGTGAACCACTTGTGGAGATTTATATTAGGAGAGCCGCGGTGGCCAGCACGGGCTATCTGATCCCCGGCCCAGCCTAGGTGACACACACACACACAGTCATCTAGCAATGATCTGAGTACCTGTGCTTATGAGGTTATATCAGGAGTTCAAAGGTGGCAAGATATAGCTTTTGGAGTGTGTGTGTGTGTGTGTGTGTATATGGTGCGTGTGTGTGTGTGTGTGTGTGTGTGTATGCGTGTGTGTGTGTGTGTGTGTGTGTGTGTGTGTGTATGTGTGTGTGTGTGTGTGTGTGGCGTGTGTGTGCATGTGTATGTGTGTGTGTGTGTGTGTGTGTGTGTGTGTGTGTGTGTGTGTGTGGTGTGAGGGGTCAGCCAACTCAACCTAACCCTGCTAGCACAACTCACGACGCTGGACAGACAAACAGACAAACGGACAGACAGACAGACGGACGGACGGACAGACGGAAAACAATCATCCTTCACACCTTCAGGAGGAAATTATCATTCTACCTCCAACCATTCACCTCTGGGAGTGTTATCAGCCACTCTCACATGTTTCGTCTTGGGCTTTGAACACACCCCCACCAACCCACACCCTACCCCCACCCTACCCACACCCTACCCCCACCCTACCCACACCCTACCCACACCCACACCCCTCCACCACCACATATTCACGGCTCAGCTCCTACGCCTCTCTCTTACTGATAAACACGCCGGCCTCCGCTTTTCAGATGCAAACACTAATCTTCAAAACCTTCATTATCGAACTGCCGAGGGTGTGGGATGGTGTGTGGGGGTGGGATAGAGGGTGGGATGGTGTGTGGCGGTGGGATAGGGGGTGGGATGGTGTGTGGGGGTGGGAAATGGTGTGGGATAGTGTGTGTAGGGGGGGTGGGAGTGTGGGAAGAGGATAGGGTCTACTGTGAGGATCTGAGATCAGGTATTTCTCTAACTAACCATCAGGACGTTTCATTATCTTAGTAATGTGAGGAGTAAATAAAGCTTAACTTGAGGTAAGCTTCGTGATGCTATTTGCCCCCCCTACCCCCTTCCCCTACCCCTTCCCCTACCCCTTGCCCCTGCCCTCTCCCCCAACCCTTACCCCCTACCCTTATCTACCTCCCTGAGATAAGACTGTCTGGTGGTGATTATAATGATAAGAAACGTGTGTGTGTGTGAGTGTGTGTGTGTGTGTGTGTGAGTGTGTGTGTGTGTGTGTAAACATTCCTTGGGGCCAGATTTCACTACATTTTTCTCTTGTGGGTTTGATTTTCCTTCTTTGTAAATGGTGATAAATGAACGTATCTAGTTAGGGAAAAGACACAGTGTACTTGTGATGTTGTTTCTAAACGCAAATGACCACAATGAAGGCATTCACAACAACAACAACAACAGAAATAACACCAACAACAACAACAACAACAACAGAAATAACACCAACAACAACAACAACAACAAAAACGAAGGCATACAATAACACTAATATAAACAACGGCATCATTGGCAATAAACAACAACTACCAAGCAAGCAGTAGTTGTGATGGTGGCGATGGTGGTAGTGTAAGGGACCAGCAGGTAACCTTGGGGTAGTTCAGGTATGGTGAATGTCACTGTCAAGCATATGTGATGATGATGATGATGTGTGTGTGTGTGTTGCAGTGATTGGACTCTATCCACACACACACACACACACACACAAAACCCTGATATAAGGATGATTTCCCTTCTTCACAACCCTGATATAATAAACGAACTTAAAAGAGGTTTATAGACCATTTATTTCACTTCAAGGAGTTAAAGAATTGCTGTGTCTAGAGATCAAATTATATTCGTCCCTAAAAAAGTTATAATCGTCCCTAAAAAAGTTACAATCGTCCCTAAAAAAGTTATAACCGTCCCTAAAAAAGTTATAATCGTCCCTAAAAAAGTTATAATCGTCCCTAAAAAAGTTATAATCGTCCCTAAAAAAGTTATAATCGTCCCTAAAAAAGATATAAACGTCCCTAAAAAAAGTTATAATCGTCCCTAAAAAAAGTTATAACCGTCCCTAAAAAAGTTATAATCGTCCCTAAAAAAGTTATAATCGTCTCTAAAAAGTACTAATCGTCTCTAAGCGATCAAGGTGTCGTCAGCGTCATCAGTAAGGTGTACAACAGGTCATAGTTCCTCATTTGTCTTAGTATTCTTGCAGCCTTTAATTTGGTGTGCAGTTTACAAGGTCGTGCTGGGGCCGGCCTAGATGGGTGGTGTGTGTGTGTGTGTGTGTGTGTGTGTGTGTGTGTGTGTGTGTGTGTGTGTGTGTGTGTGTGAGTGTGTGTGAGTGTGTGTGTGTGTGAGTGTGTGTGTGTGTGTTCCGCAGGAAATATTTCCCTCCTTTGTTCCCACACATAACAATCCTCGCTGCACATGACACACACATCGGACAGGTATAATGCATTAACACTTGGCATACTAATTAGGCTGGCTCGCCCGCCCGCCTGCTCGCCCGCCCGCCTGCTCGCCCGCCCGCCTGCTCGCCCGCCCGCCTGCTCGCCTAAGTTGTTTGCTTGAATGCCCGCCTGCCTGGAGAAAGCCTCCCCTCCTCTCCTCCCTCCTCTTCCACCTATTCCCCTCCTCCATTTTCTCCTCCTTTCCTTCCATCTCCTTCTCCTTCTCCTCTATTTCCTCTTTTCTCCTCCTCTTCCCTTCTTCTCCCTCATCCTCTTCCCCTTCTCCACCTCCTCCTTCACCACACGACGCTCCCAGCCTAAAGAGACTAAACACACAAGAGCCCAATCAACAAGTAAAACAAAACAAATAAATTAAACTCCATTAATCAAGCAAAGATTATTAAAAGGGACAAAAAATAGCAATAAAAAAATAGTACAATTCCATTATTAATTTGTTGTTATTGAAGCTGAAGTAATTCGAGTCTTTGGTTTGACTGGCAGCCATTTTTTTTTGGCTGTGTTTTCAAGAGGGAATGTTGCTTTGATGACACCGGGTGACTTGTTATTCCTCCTACTCTTCCTCTTCCTCCTCGTCTTCTTCCTCCTCCTCTTCTTCTTCCTCCTCCTCTTCTTCTTACTCCTCCTCCTCCTCCTTTTCTCCTTCTTCTTCCTCCTCTTCTTCTCCTTCTTCTTCCCCCTCTCTTCTTCTTCTTCCTCCTCCTCTTCTTCTTCCCCCTCCTCTTCCTCCTTCTTCCTCCCTCCCTCCTCCTCTTTTCTCCTTCTTTCTACCCTCTCCCTCTCTCCTCCCCTTCCTTCCTCCCCCCTCCCCTCTTCCTTCTTCCTCCTCCTCCTCCCTCTTCTCCTCTCTTCTTCCTCCCTCCCTCCCCTTCTTCTTCCCCCTCCCTTCTCCTTCCTTCCTCCCTCCTCCCTCCTTTTCTCCTTCTTCTTACTCCCTCCTCCTCCTTCCCTCTTCTTCTTCCCCCTCCTCCCTCCTCCTCTTCCTTCTTTCTTCCTCTTCCTCCTCGTCTGCTTCCTCCTCGTCTTCTTCCTCCTCCTCCTCTTCTTCTTCTTCCTCCTCTTCTTCTCCTTCTTCTTCCTCCTCTTCTTCTCCTTCTTCTTCCCCCTCCTCTTCTTCTTCCTCCTCCTCCTCCTCCTTTTCTCCTTCTTCTTCCTCCTCCTTTTCTCCTTCTTCTTACTCCTCCTCCTCCTCCTCCTCTTCTTCTTCCCCTCCTCTTCTTCTTACTCCTCCTCCTCCTCCTCTTCTCCTTCTTCTTCCTCTCCTCTTCTCCTTCCTCCTCCTCCTCTTCTTCTCCTTCCTCCTCCTCCTCCTGGCCGTCCTGGTGACTGGAGGGGCTCGGCTCGGCTAATCTAACCTGTCGTGTTTATTAAAGGCAACAAAGATCTGAGTGGACAACAGGGACGTAATTCCTAGATGTTAAGTCGCTTCTCTCGGTCAATTTTTTTTTATTCGACCAATTACATCTCAGCTCCAGACGAGACAGACTTCTGATTGGGTAATTGCCATGGCGGGGATTGATTACCTAAATAAACCTGTGGATTCGAGAGGGAACTCAGGATATGTGGTGTCTGATTGGTGTAGTTGAACCTCTTAAATAATTCTGAGTGGTAAAGTTGACCCTCTATATAATTCTGAGTGGTATCGAACCTCCTGGAAGACGATATCTGATTACCATAGTAACTAATTTAAAATAAATCCTGATTGGCTAATAACCTAGCCTAACATAGACAATTGCCGTTCTGATTGGATGATCGGCCACCTATTGACGTCATCGATGTATTAACCTCCCCCTCGCTTACCCCCTCCCCCCCCCATCCTTAACCTTTTCTCCCCCTCACCCCATCCCCACCTCTTCCTCCCCTTCCTCTTTCCCTACCTACCCACATTGATTGGCTAAACGTCTTAGAGGTACATCTTGATTGGCTGGATACCTCAAATAAACCTCACGATTGGTTAAACGCCTCAGAGGAGCAACTTCATTGGCTAGACGCCTCAGAGAAACATCATGATTGGTTAAAGGCTTCAGAGAAACATCACGATTGGCTAAACGCCGCAGAGAAGCAACATGATTGGCTAGACGCCTCAGAGAAACATCATGATTGGTTAAACGCCCCAGAGGAACATCAGTGATTGGCTGGAGACGATATAGGAGGAAAAGGAGAAAGAATTTGTTGTACCCACACACACACACACACACACACACACACACACACACAGCCACACACACACACACACACACACAGCCCACACACACAGCCACACCTCACTACACTGAATGATTGATAACCTCTATGTTACACCTCGGCGCCTGGAACAAGTGAATCTAACACCAAGGAGGAAGTTTCAACCGTTCCGGGCGACTGACCAACACCTGAAATCAACATATATAATATTGTTTTTTTTTGGTATATAATCACATTTATAAGTATAATAAATTCAATCTATATATTTATTACACTGTATAAATTGATTCTATGCATCTATACACTTTATTACCATTATATTACACATAATATTCATTTAGTCTATACAAATTACACATTTTATATTCATTCACATTTATACACATTTGGTATCTACTCTATACATTAATTTATTCACTGATGAATATTTTTACTTATATTTTTTTTTTTACATCCATTGATTTATTATAATAATTTCACTTGGCATCGTCGACTAACCCAAACCTTCCCGCTATGAAACCTGACCACCGATTGGCTAGCTCTTAATCTCTCGCATCTGAAACCTGACCTGGGATTGGGCGTTTCTATTCTTGGCTCTCTCTCTCTCTCTCTCTCTCTCTCTCTCAAATCTTGAGATCTGTTATTATTTGAATGGAGAGGAGAGGGCGAGTGTTCAGGAGGGGGAAGAGAGGGAGGGCAGATGTGGAGGGGGAAGAGAGGGAGGGCAGATGGAGGGGGGAAGAGGGAGGGCAGATGGAGGGGGAAGAGGAGGGAGGGCAGATGGAGGGGAAGAGAGGGAGGGCAGATGGAGGGGGGGAAGAGGAGGGGAGGGCAGATGATGCCGGAGGGGAAGAGGAGGGGAGGGCATAGATGGAGGGGAAGAGAGGGAGGGCAGATGGAGGGGAAGAGGGAGGGAAGGCAGATGGAGGGGGAAGAGAGGGGAGGGCAGATAGAGGGGAAGAGAGGGAGGGCAGATGGAGGGGGAAGAGAGGAGGGGAGGCAGATGGAGGGGGGAAGAGAGAGGGCAGATGGAGGTGGAAGAGAGGGGAGGGCAGATGGAGGGGGAAGAGAGGAGGGCAGATGGAGGGGGTGGAAGAGAGGGAGAGCAGATGGAGGGGGAAGAGGAGGGAGGGCAGATGGAGGGGGAAGAGAGGGAGGGCAGATGGAGGAGGAAGAGAGGGAGGGCAGATGGAGGGGGAGGAGCTGATTTAAGGTGAATCTCATTCCAAGGTAGAGTCATCCACCTATACGTCACTACCCCTCACAGATAATGGTTGACCCTCGTGTAACCAGGATGGCAGCGTAGACGTGAATTTGTTTAAGGTGTAGAAGCTGTCGCCAACACAACAACCACACCCTGAGCTAACGAGCTGCATGACCCAGTGTCAAGGAATAGTCCGAGAAGACCGGACAACTCACCAACTGCACTGGCTAACCATTACCCCGGAACACGACCACCAAATCGATTAACATCCAGGTCCCCAATTACTGCTGGGTAGACAGAGGCAAATGGCGTAAAGAAACTTGCCCATAGTTTCACCCTGTAGGGGATCGAACCCGCTTGCGAGGCGAGAACGCTGGCCATTACACCACAGGTCGCCATCATCACACAAAGTATGACCGTTTGGGAGTTTATTGAGACGATAGGACACGAGTCATATTGAGATCGACTGAGTATAATGATTTTATTTATTTTTTTTTTTTCATTTTAGATTCGTATTCACAAAGTTTCGTACTGTTGTATTATCTTTGACCCTTGAGTCTTCAATTCTAACTATTTAACACAAGAGACAAAACAATTAACGCTGACTGTAAATTAATAAAAAAAAATTCTATCTTAATTCTCTCTTAATTAATTATATTCAATTTACACGATAAGATTAGATACATTAATTTGGTTTTTGTCTCCTAACAAGAAACTTTCAACAGCCGAGAAGATGATGTTTGACCTTTATAGACAAATGAGAGAGAGAGAGAGAGAGAGAGAGAGAGAGAGAGAGAGAGAGAGAGAGAGAGAGAGAGAGTCATGCACACTGAAGAAGAAACATTTAAGCAATGCGTCAGACCTCCTCCTTCCCGACAGCTTCTACTGACTAATTAATCTGTAAAATTCATTCAGCTAATTAATTGAATAAATGAAGTCCTGACGTCAATACAGAGACCCAATTAATCCAAGGTACATGTTGTTGTTGTTGTTGTTGTTGTCATTATTTACCTTTGACACATCACCTTAATTCTTACCTATCTGTTCGCCTCCTCACCAACCAATGACAATCCGTAGAAGGTGATTGGCTGTTGGATTTATTCAAGATTGATGACGTAAACTCCCTTAGCAACCACAGTAGCCAATCAACTGCTGTTCTTACCTATCTGTTCGCCTCCTCACCAACCAATGACAATCCGTAGAAGGTGATTGGCTGTTGGATTTATTCAAGATTGATGACGTAAACTCCCTCAGCAACCACAGTAGCCAATCAACTGCTGTGGATTGTGATGGTTGCTTAGGACGCCAAAAATGGGTGGGGCTTAAGTCAAGAGAGAGTAAGACACAAACAAACAGACAGACAGACAGACAGACAGACAGACAGACAGACAGACAGACAGACAGAGTTGCAAGATGAATATAAACAATTACTTTATTAACTTAATCACCAAATTTTAGCTAAATCCGTCTCAAGGTCCGTAAATTATCGAACAAAATAATTT
>NW_024732385.1:27500-30000 GCF_018991925.1 Homarus americanus | reverse complement strand
ACAGTGTGTAGCCACCAGGGCCCTCTAGTGTGAATAGAAATATTAGCCAAGATGAAGCGATACAACAGTAGTGAAACACAACTACCACCACATCTGAGGAGGAGGAGGAGGAGGGGGAGGAGGAGGAGGAGAAAGGAGGAGGAGGAGGAGGAAGAGGAGAGGAGGAGGATAAGTAGAAGGAAGGAGAAAGATAATTGGGAGAAGCCGAGTAGAGAAGAAGGAGAAAGGAGGAGAAAGAAAAATGAGAGAGATGAAAAAGAAAAGCAAATCTCAAAGTCTCTCTGACTCTCCAGACCAACAGGAACGCTAGAAACCACACACTGAATACACTATCATCTCTCTCTCTCTCTCTTCTCTCTTCTCTCTCTTTCTCTTGTCGCTGTTCATTTTTTCTCTTTGTCTGTATGTTTTAATCTCTCTCTCTCTCTCTCTCTCTCTTCGTTGTCCCCGGTCTTGTTTTCCTCCACGAGCCCAGGTACCTATCATCTCTTCCTCCTCCCCCCCTCCCAGGTAACCCCCCCTCCTCCCCCTTCCCCAGGTAACCCCCTCCTCCCCCCCCTCCCAGGTAACCCCCTCTCTCCCCCTCCCCAGGAACCCCCCTCTCTCCCCCCCTCCCCAGGTAACCCCTCCCTCCCCCCCCTCCCCAGGTAACCCCCTCTCTCTCCCCCCTCCCCAGGTAACCCCCCTCTCCCCCCTCCCCAGGTAACCCCCCTCTCTCCCCCCTCCCCCAGGTAACCCCCTCCTCTCCCCCCTCCCCAAATGCCCCCCCCCTCTCTCCCCTCCCCAGGTAACCTCCCTCCCCCTCCCAGTAACCCCCCTCTCTCCCCCCCCCCTCCCAGGTAACCCCCCTCTCTCCCCCCCTCCCCAGGTAACCTCCCCTCCTCTCCCCCCTCCCAGGTAACCCCCTCTCTCACACCTGAATGGTATGAGAGTAGGTTGCAGGCGAATGTTTGCTACTGGGAAGAGGAGGAGGAAGGAAAGGAAGGAGGAGGAGGAGGAAGGAAGGGAAGGAGGAAAGGAGGAAGGAAGGTGAAGGAGGACGGAAGGAAGGAAGGTGGAAAGAGGCTGGAGAAGTTACGCTTACATATTTATCTATCTATAAATAACAAAACAATAACAACCACAACAACAACCACAACCACAATAACAACAACAACAACCACAACAACAACAACAACAACAACAACAACCGCAACAAAACGTCAACCACAACAACACACACCACAACAACACAACAACCCAACAACAACAACCAACAAAAACAACAAACAACAACACAACAACAACACACAACAAAACAAACACCAACAACAACACAACAACACAACAACAACAACCGCAACAAAAACGTCAACAACACAACAACAACAACCCAAACCACAACACAACAACAACAACAACCAAACAACAACAACAACCACAACAACCACGCAACAACAACCACAACAACAACAACAACCACAACAACAACAACAACCACAATAACAGCAACAGCAACAACAACAACAACAAAGAGATGCGATACCAAAACAGGTATTATGAAGAGAGAGGAGAGCTGCCTCGTACCCCCCCCTTACGGTGTCCGGTCTTGCTGTAAATAAAAGGACTAATTCGTCCAAAAGAAACCGGAATAATGTAATGTTGTGTACACTACAATATGTGCACCACAACTAGTGTACATCATCACAGATAATAAACTTGTCGTGTACACCTTGGCGTCAACAATGTGTGCACCAAATACACTAGAATATTTACATCATGTACACCCAACTAAACGTACGTACGCCACTCAACCAAAGTGCGTACACATCGAATACATTTCAGTGTATACATCAAACTGTCTATATTCAATGTGTATATCAGACTATGTATACATCTCAGCGTGTACACCAGATGGCCACCGTGTAGGTAGTTTACACTGAGCTGAGCCACACCATCTTACCACACCTCCCCCAGGCCACCCTATGCTAGAAAAACAAATTGACCATAACTACTACCAGTAATCCGATGTGGCCTTTGATACTGTTAATAATGTGTTAATGGTGTGGCAATGGTGTGGCCGGGAGACTATTTAGTGTGCTACGTCCTCCAGTCACACCACCTGCCACACCCACACACCACCAGTCACACCCACACACCACCAATCACACCCACACCCAACAATCACACCCACACATCACCAATCACACCCACACACCACCAATCACACCCACACACCACCAATCACACCCACACCACCAATCACACCCACACAACACCAATCACACCCACACCACCAATCACACCCACACCACCAATCACCCACACACCACCAATCACACCACACACACCACAATCACACCCACCACCACCACCAATCACACCCACACACCACACACACAATCCACCCACACCACAACAACAATCACACCCACACCAATCCACCCACACACCACCAATCACACCCACATCACCAATCACACCACAACACCAATCACACCACACACCACCAATCCACCCA
>NW_024732385.1:0-25000 GCF_018991925.1 Homarus americanus | reverse complement strand
TAAGGTTAGGTTAAGGTTAGGCTTAGGTTAGGTTAAGGTTGGGTTAGGTTAGGTTAGGTTAAGGTTAGGTTAGGTTAAGGTCAGGCTTAGGTTAGGTTAAGGTTAGGTTAAGGTTAGGTTAAGGTTAGGTTAGGTTAAGGTCAGGCTTAGGTTAGGTTTTAGGTTATGTTAGGTTAAGGTTAGGTTAAGGTTAGGTTAAGGTTAGGTTAAGGTCAGGCTTAGGTTAGGTTAGGTTAGGTTAAGGTTAGGTTGGGTTAGGTTAGGTCAGGCTTAGGTTGGGTTTAGGTTAGGTTAGGTTAAGGTTGGGTTAAGGTTAGGTTAAGGTTGGGTTAAGGTCAGGCTTAGGTTGGTTTGGGTTGGGTTAGGTTAGGTTAGGTTAAGGTTGGGTTAAGGTTAGGTTAAGGTTGGGTTAGGTCAGGTTAGGTTGGGTTAAGGTTGGGTTAGGTTAGGTTAAGGTTAGGTTAAGGTTAGGTTAGGTTAGGTTAGGTTAGGTTAAGGTTAGGTTAAGGTCAGGCTTAGGTTAGGTTTGGCTTAGGTCAGGAGGAGGAGAAACTCATGACAGATATAACACAAGATAAATGATTTTCCCCCAGCCAGACGCCATGACGTGAATTTCCCAATCAGACGTATGTAACACCATCGACCATTCACATCAAAATACCCAGAAAACGACTGAAAATACCCATAAATACGTAAAACACTTAAAATGCCCCCAAGACGACTGAAAATGCCTGAAAACGACTTAAAACCAAATTAAAATACCCAAAATGACTCATAAACGACTTAAAATACTCATTCACAGACCAATTACACTCCAGTGAGATTACCAGTCAATCCTAGGCTCAATTATCGCCTCATCTATTAACGGCCTGAATATTGATGCTAAACGACAGGTGTGTGTGTGTGTGTGTGTGTGTGTGTGTGTGTGTGTGTGTGTGTGTGTGTGGCATTTAACGGGTACTGACAGGTGTGTGTGTGTGTGTGTGTGTGTGTGTGTGTGTGTGTGTGTGTCGGTACTGACAGGTGTGTGTGTGTGTGTGTGTGTGTGTGTTAACGGGTACTGACAGGTGTGTGGGCCACTTAAAGGGGTATGGCAGCTGTGTGGCACTGGTTAGGTATATTGTCAAGGTGTACTGGCAGGGTGTACAGGTGGGTGTGCTGGTGGGTGTACAGGTGGGGGTGTTCTTAGGAGGGTGTACTAGCAGGGTGTACTAGCAGGGTGTACAGGTGGGTGTGTACTGGTGGAGTGTACAGGTGGGGTGTTCTTAGGAGGGTGTACTAGCAGGGGTGTGCTGGTGGAGTGTACAGGTGGGTGTGTGCACGTGGAGTGTGTACAGGTGGGGGTGTTCTTAGGAGGGTGTACTAGCAGGGTGTGTACTGGTGAGGGCCGACATACTTCACCCCCCGTAGCTCAACGCTTGTTAGGTTGAGGCCGCTACCCCTAGTGACGACGACCACCACCACCTCTCTCTCTCTCTCTCTCTCTCTCTCTCCCTCTCTCTCTCTCTCTCTCTCACTTATGATAATCACAATCCAAAACAACTTCGTTAGGTTAGCTTAGGTTAGGTTATGAGGACCTCTATGATCTACACTGTGTCCAATTACAGTAAAAATCAGATTAAAAATGGCGATTCGGCGGCTATTTTTATATCTATTTTCTTGTATACAAAGGATTGGTTCGAGAGGTCGTTCGGGGTTGTATCAGCTATCGCGTGTTCGACTTAAGAGTACCTCATATATGTAGCGTCAATATGGTCTATAGGGATTCTTAACTAACAGATAGATAGACAGACAGACAGACAGATAGACAGATACATACATACATACATACATACATACATACATACATACATACCCTACATACATACATACATACCCTACATACATACATACATACATACAAATAGACCTCGTGATTTGTGAGGCTGGTGGTGACAGGGGAAGTTACATATGGCTCAGGGCCGATTTATGATACGTATCCAGAGCCCATCATTGTTTTGGTCAGGGAGGGGGGACCTGTACCTCTGGGGGTGTACAGGTGGAGGGGAGGGAAGGAGGGAGGAGGGAGGGAGGGAGGAGGAGGAAGGCTTCTAAGGGGTATATAGATGAAGGGAGGGAAGGAGGGAAGAGGGAGGGAAGGTTGTATTTCTAAGGGGTGTACAGGTGGAAGGAGGGAGGGAAGGAGGCAGGATGGAAGGAGAGGAAGGAAGGCACCTGTAATTTCGAGGGTGTACAGGTAGGAAGGAGGGAAGGAGGGAAGGAGGAAGGTAGGATGAGAGACTTTGTATATCCCCAGGGGTAGCCTAAGGGTGAGGAGGGAGGGAAGGAGGGGTGTGGAGGGGGGAGGGTGTGGAGGGGGGAGGGGGAGGGAGGGTGGGGAGGAGAAGAGGTGGGGGAGGGGATGGGGTGGTCATATCTCCCATACTGTCGTGGTTCTAGCCAACTTTATGGGGAAGGAAAGGGGTGGAAAGGGTGAAGAGGGATGAAGGAAAGGAGATGGGGGAGACCGAGAGAGGGGTGGGGAAGGGTGGGATAGGAGGGAGGGCGAAAAGAGGAGGAGAGAGAGAGAGAAGAATGGGTAGTGGAATAAGGAAAAGACGAGATAAAAAAGAGAGAGAAATGAGAGATGGTAGAAGACAGAATAAGAAGAACGGAAGGAAGAAAAGGAAGGAGAGAGGAGAAGAATGAGATGGAAAGGATAGGGGGGTGGGAGTTGAACGGAGGAACACACAGAGTGAAACAATGAAGGCTACACACACACACACACACACACACACACACACACACACACACACACACACACACACACCAAACATTAAAACAATTCCATTACTAAACAACATGAGGGACGAAATGCTAATGAAGAGTTATTATCAAACACAAGAAAAACAAAAACAAAAACAAAAAAAGGATTTACGTTAAGCATAACTTATCCATCCAACACCCGCCATGCCAAACTGACCTCCTCCACCAGGTAGCGGAGGGGGCGGGTGTCTCCTGTGCGGCTCCTGGACCACTGGGGGAGGGAGAGGGAGGGAGGTGGGGGGGTGGAGTGAGGCGATCATAGATGTATTTACTAACTAAATACAGTCACAATAACTCAAAGGATTAGAAAGTAGTGGAGAGAAGGGAAGGAGAGGTGTGTGTGTGTGTGTGTGTGTGTGTGTGTGTGTGTGTGTGTGTGTGTGTGTGTGTGAGAGAGAGAGAGATAAACACGTCATTTCCTCTTCCCTCACTGTACACTCATGCCCAGTAGAAGTCGTACATAACCTAACCCAACCACCACCACCACCACCACCACCATCACCAGCAGCAGGGGAGCAGTAGTCAGTGTGGTGGAGGCGAGAATCTATCGTAGGGAACGTCACCTGGGGCTGTTAATCCACCACCAGCACTGTCACCCCCCAACACCATAACCACCATCGTCACCACCGTCACCACTACACCATTACCACTATCGTCACCACCACCACAACCACCCACCTGCACTTCGCCTGCCATCTTAACTTCGAAATAATTTATAAGTTACACTACGAAGGCATTTTACATCAGGGTCAGTAATTTCTCCAGGGGGTTTAATCAGGTCAAGGAGGAACATTTAAGTGTCCCTTAACTCGAGGCTGAGAGAGATGAAGTGGACTGGGCCATCGCCACTTAGCCTTCACAAACATCTGCAAATGACAACTTAGTGTCGACCGAATGACTCCGATTATTTCGTCTAATTTCTTGTGTGAACGTGACCAAACGCCGTTTAGTATCGCTGATCCACCCTCTCAGTCCTGACACACAACCACTAAAGGGCATCATATCTTGCCACAACCCCCCTTGACTCTCTCTCCTCAAACTCCTTTTTCCCCCTGTCTCCTCCCTCTCTCCTCCCTCCTCACCCCTGAGACGTTAACCTATCAGACCGGGTCGTCAGTCAACAAGGCCTGACTTATACTTAATCTGTGATCCTAACCCAACCCAACCAACCAACCAAACACCCCTCCCATACCCTCCCTCCCTCCTTCCTTCCTTCCCTCCAGGTGTGACAGAGAGGACGGTGGGATGGAAGACAGGAGGGAAGGGAAGAGAGAAAGATGGTGTGGGTGGACGGGAAGGAACAGGAGGGAGAGGGAAAGGAGGGAAGGATGGACAGTGTGACAGTCCTAGAAAAAGTAAAGGATGCTGGGGTGACGAGGGAAAGGAAGAGACTATTTAGTGAAAACAATACAAACACAGGTAAAAAAAAGGTAAAAAAAAACACAGGTAAGTAAAACACACAAGTATGAGGGTGTGTGTGTGTGTGTGTGTGTGTGTGTGTGTGTGTGTGTGTGTGTGTGTGTGTGTGTGTGTGTGTGTGTGTGTGTGTGTCGCTTCTAACTCCTGGTCAATCTAATCATAATTCTAAATGCTTGATGGCTTCTGTAACTACTGTATTCACTAGCCCAGAATACGTGCTTAAAGACTTACATACATACATACATACATACATACATACATACATACATACATACATTAGCAGTACAGTAATACACCCAAGACCTTATCACACCTGACACACGAGACCTTATCACACCTGACACCTAATTACACTCACCTGTATATCCACGTGTCCAAGTAATCAGTCTGTTGCTTAGTTACATCGAAAAGAAAGTAGATGTTTAGGTGAGTGAGTGGTGAGCGACGAAGTTAGTTGAGTGGTGGTGAGTGAGTGAGTGAGCGAGCGAGTTGAAGGCCTTCCCTTGACCCCCTCCCCCCCTCCCCCTCTGGCCGACTCTCCCATTTTCCCTCTATTTCTCCCTATCTCATATCAATGGTAGTGGACGCTGCCCTATTTTCCTCCCTCCCTCCTTCCTTCTCTCCTTCCTTCCTCCCTCCTTCTTGATACCTCACCTCCCTAACTCCCTTCCTCCATCCTGTTACCTCACCCTCTCCTTCCTCCCTCATTCTTACCTCCTCCTCCCTCCCTCCCCTCCGCCCCCCTCCCTCTCCTTCTTGATACTTCCTCCTCCCTCCTCCCCTCCTAACAGCGTACCTACAGATCAACTTAGATACGTCAGGGTGAAGTAAGCTGATGGTGTGTGTGTGTGTGTGTGTGTGTGTGTGTGTGTGTGTGTGTGTGTGTGTGTGTGTTAGTCAAGTTCTTTTTACAGCATTGTTAGTGAATTCCAAACACCCACTCACCTCCAGGTTCATCTATTGCAAACAAGCCAGAATCACTCCCCCTCTCTCCCCCCCCCCTCTCTCTCTCTCTCTCCAGTGGTGAGGGTGGACAAGTTCTGCCTTCAGCCGCCAGATGTCCTCCATGGCCTTCAGGTTGCCACCCTTATCGTCTTGGGTTACAACTTCAGCCACAAATGAACGATAATAAAACGGTTTCCTCTCCTTCTTCTTCTTCCTCAGTTCTTCAGAATAAATAAACACTCCACCGTCTGTAACTCCACCGTCTGTAACTCCACCGTCTGTATCTCCACCGTCTGTAACTCCACCGTCTGTAACACCACCGTCTGTAACTCCACCGTCTGTAACTCTACAGTCTGTAACTCCACCGTCTGTAACACCACCGTCTGTAACACCACCGTCTGTAACTCCACCGTCTGTAACTCCACACTCTGTAACACCACCGTCTGTAATCACCAGTCTGTAACACCATCTAGTGACTCTGCACGTCTATAACACAGTCTGTAACACCACAGCGTCTGTAACTCTACCGTCTTAATCCACCGTCTGTAACACAGTCTGTAACACCACCGTCTGTAACTCACCGTCTGTAACACACCACCGTCTGTAACACCACCGTCTGTAACTCCACCGTCCTGACACCACCGTCTTAACACCACCTTTAGATCTTCTGTAACTCACCATCCGTCTTAACACCGTCTGTAACTCCACCGTCTGTAAACACTTAACTCACCGTCTACTCCGTAACACCACCGTCTGTAACACCCACCGTCTGTAACTCCACCGTCTGTAACCAACACCGTCTGTCAACTCCACCGTCTGTAACTCCACCGTCTGCAACACCACCGTCTGTAACTCAACCGTCTGTAACACCAGTCTGTAACACCACCGTCTGTAACTCCGCAACTATAGCAACTCACCGTCTGTAACTCCACCGTCTGTAACACCACCGTCTGTAACACCACCGTCTGTAACTCCACCGTCTGTAACACCGTCTGTAACTCCACCGTCTGTAACTCCACCGTCTGTATCACCGTCTGTAACTTCACCGTCTGTAACTCCACCGTCTGTAACACCACCGTCTGTAACTCCACCGTCTGTAACACCACCGTCTGTAACTCCACCGTCTGTAACTTCACCGTCTGTAACACCACCGTCTGTAACTCCACCGTCTGTATCTCCACCGTCTGTAACTCCACCGTCTGTAACTCCACCGTCTGTCACCACCGTCTGTAACTCCACCGTCTGTAACACACCGTCTTAACACCACAGTCTGTAACTCCACCGTCTGTAACTCACCGTCTGTAACTCCACCGTCTGTAACTCCACCGTCTGTATCTCCACCGTCTGTAACTCCACCGTCTGTAACTCCACCGTCTGTAACACCACCGTCTGTAACTCACCGTCTGTAACTCCACCGTCTGTAACACCACCGTCTGTAACACCACCGTCTGTAACTCCACCGTCTGTAACTCACCGTCTGTAACTCCACCGTCTGTAACTCCACCGTCTGTAACACCACAGTCTGTAACACTACCATCTTCGTCTGTCGAGTGTTTGTCCAGTCGTCTCGTCAAGTACTGTTCACCCACCCCTCCCTCCCTCCTCTCTCTCCTCCCAATCTCAATAGTGTAGGAAGGAGGCAAATTCATCTTCCTGATTAAGTTATTACCCCCCTTTCTGTTTCTCTCCCCCCATTTCCTCCCATACTTTCCCTCCGTCCCTCCTTTCCTCCCCGTCTTCCTCCTCTCCTCTCCCCTACCACCACCACCACCATCACCACCACCATCACCCTACATCACCACCACCATCCACCACCCATCACCCTACATCACCACCACCATCACAACCGCTAGATGTCACCACCACTTGACCAGCCAAAACACTAACCTTTCCCCATATTGACAACACCGATTTGGATGTGTTTTCAAGGAGTCATTTTTCCTCTCGTGTGATTAGGTTAGGTTAGGTTAACAACCTAACCTAACCTAACTAACTTCTTCAACTGATAGTAAACGCGTTCTATGTTCACAGTGAGGGTGAACATCACACACACACACACACACACACACGTAGGCCGTATGTTTGTGTACCGTAAATATTTGTTTTTTATATATATTATTATCTTATATTTTACAGTCGTGAGGGTTAGAGTGGGCGGGAACATGGGTGCGGGCGTGAGGCGGTGTGGGCGTCACATTAACATAATATGACAGTGAGTTAACGGCTGGGACACACACACACACACACACACACGGCCTCATCGTCAAGTCACGGACACCCTTCACGTTCCTCGTCCTTACTGTGTCCATCATGAGGTCACGGAGAGTTTTGTTATGGAGCTACAGATGAAGGCTACTACAGGTGAGGGCTACAGGTGGGGCTACTACAGGTGATGGCTACTGAGTGAGGGCTACAGTTGGGGCTACTACAGGTGAGGGTTACAGGTGAGGGCTACAGGTGGGCTACTACTACAGGTGATGGCTACAGGTGGGGCTACTACAGGTGGGGGCTACTACAGGTAAAGACTACCACAGGTGAGGATTCCTACAGGTGAGAGCTATTACTACAGGTGGTGGCTACAGGTGAGAGCTACCAGGTGAGGGCTATTACAGGTGTACACACGGGAGGCCATCAGCTGACGCTACAAAACGTAAACAAAGGAGACGAACAGCCTAAAGTAAACACAGGAGCCTGACGATCAGCTGACACAACCCAAATGTAAACAACTTTATATAAAAAAAACTTTAGAATGACACTAAGGCGTATTAACTATGACGTCATCACATTCTTTGTCTGATGCGGTGTGCTTTTATGAATGACGTCATCATATAACCAAGTGATGATGAATATTTATGACGTCAGTATATAAAAGTCTGAGTAGGAGGAGGAAAGGATATTGGGGGAGGAATGAAGGACGAGGGGTGAGGGAAGGAAGAGAGGTGAAGGAGGGAAAGGTGAAGGAATGGAATGATGAGTGAGGAAGGGGTGAGGGAGGGATGAGGGAGGGAGGGGTGATGGAGGGGTGAAGGAGGGAGGGGTGAAGGAGGGGTGAGGAGGTAAACACCACAACACATAGCCTGATGGGGACCTCCTCCTCTTATGGGCTGATACCTCATCACTCCTCTCCTATCCCATGGCCTCGTGGGAATCCCTGACGGTGTCCCAGTAGTTATCCCGAGAAGTGTCCCAACGAGGTGTCCCAGCGGTGTCCCCTCGTAACCCTACAAGTGTCCCAAGAATGTCCAAGTAATGTCCCAGTGGTGTCCAAGTCGTAGAGGGAGGTCGTCTGGACAAAATGGCCCAGGTACAACATAACAACAACACCAACAACACCAACAGCAACAACAAAAATAACGATACCAACAACAAGAACAAAGCAACAACAAAAAAGCAACAACTTCAACAATAACAATATAACAAATATAAACCACAAACACAAACAAACAAAAAACAAAAAAAAAAAAATAAAACAACACAAAACAAACAACATAACAACAACACAACAACAACATAATAATAATAATAAAAACAACAACAACAACAACAACAACAATAATGACAATAATAACAACAACAACAACAACAATAATGACAATAATAATAATAACAACAACAACAATAATGACAATAATAATAACAACAACAACAACAATAATGACAATAATAATAACAACAACAACAACAACAATAATCAATACAATAATAATAACAACAACAACAATAATAATGACAATAATAATAATAATAACAACAACAACAATGACACAAAAACAAACAACTACTACTACTACTACTACTACTAATAATAATAACAACAATACCCCCACCCCTCAACAGGTGACCTCCACGGGAGACACAGTCTTTGAGGTGAGCATCAAGAACCTAATTTGCTGATCGTGTCCCCACGCTTATAGGACAGACAGGTAACGCCAGGTAGATATGTTTACTACCCTCGTAATTTAGGGATGAAAGCATGGCTTCTCACCGCCCTCTTCCCCCTCCAAGACCTGTCCATCACATCAGCTGATCCACCGTGAGGTCACTACAGGAATTGGCAAGGTGGTTGTGGTGGTGGTGAATGGGTAGGTTGTAGTGGGTGGTGGTTGTTGGTGGTGGGGATGGGGTTGGTAGTGGTGGGTTTTGGTTTGGAGGTGGGTGGAGTGGTTGTAGGTGGTGGTAGTTTGTTGTGGTGGTAGTGGGTGGTTGTAGTGGGTGTTGTTGTTGTTGTTATTGTGAGTGGGTGGAGTGGGTTTGTAGTGGTGGTGGTTTGTTGGTGGTAGTGAGTGGTAGGTGGTGTTTTTTGGTGGTGAGTGGGTGGGTGGTGTAGTGGCGGTGGTTGTTGTTGGTGAGTGGGTGGGTGGTTGTAGTGGTTGTTGGTGAGTACTTGGTGGTGGTGGGTGGTTTGTAGTGGTGGTGGTTGTTGTTGGTGGTGGTGGGTGGTTGTAGTGGTGGTGGTTGTTGTTGGTGGTGGTGGGGTGGGTTGTGGTGGGTGGTTTTTGTTGGTGGGTGGTGGGTGGTTGTAGTGGCGGTGGTTGTTGTTGTTGGTGGTGGTGGGTGGTTGTAGTGGCGGTGGTTGTTGTTGGTGGGGTGGTGTGGTTGTAGTGGTGGTGGTTGTTGTTGGTGAGTGGGTGGGTTTGTAGGTGGTTGTTGGTGAGTACTTGGTGGTGGTGGGTGGTTGTAGTGGTTGTTGGTGAGGTGGTGGTGGTGGGGTGGTGGGTTGTTTATTTGGTGGTGGGTGGTTGTAGTGGTGGTGGTTTGTTGGTGGTGGTGGGTGGTTGTAGTGGCGGTGGTTGTTGTTGGTGGTGGTGGGTGGTTTAGGTGGTGGTGTTTGTTTGGGGGTGGAGGTGGGTGGGTGGTTGTAGTGGTTGTTAGTGAGTACTTGGGTAGTGGTGGTGGGTGGTTTATGGTGTTGGTGAGTGGTGTGGTGGGTGGTTGTAGTGTGGTTTTGTTGGTGGTGGGGCTTGGTGGTAGTGGTTGTAGTGGTTGTTAGTGTGCTGATTGTGGGTTGGTGGGTGGTGGGTGTTGTAGTGGTTGTTGGTGGTATTTTGGTGGTGGTGGGTGGTTGTAGTGGTGGTGGTTGTTGTTGGTGGTGGTGGGTGGTTGTAGTGGTGGTGGTTGTTGTTTGGTGGTGGTGGGTGGTTGTAGTGGTGGTGGTTGTTGTTGGTGGTGAATGGGTAGGTTGTAGTGGTTGTTGGTGAGTACTTGGTGGTGGTGGGTGGTTGTAAGTCGTTATGATAGTAATGAGTGGTTATAGTGACCGGTTATGAGTGGTTAAAGTGATATAGTGACTCGTTATAGTGACTGACTAATTAAAAAAAGATCCAGATAAAGAAACCATCGCGACGTCACAAGGTTCAAGGTCAAGAAGATACAGGTGGGCGGGTCACTCAGAGGCGTCCGTCACATATCCGAGGTCACACACACAGATCACACACACACACACACAGTCACACACACACACACAGGTCACACACACACACACACAGGTCACACCACACACACACACACAATCACACGGTCCACGGCAACTCAGAAGGTGTTTTCCCCCCCTTCTCTCTCGGTACAGCGCCTTTATGCACCACCTGTATTTTAATGGCCCGTTGGGGTAAATTTATGGCGTTTGTCAAATTAAGATGAGTATTGTCGAGGAAGGGTTGAAGAGGTGAGATAAACGACACTCAGGATGTGTTATATATATATTGCCTTTAGTGAGTGGGGAGGGGGAGGGTGAGGGGTGGCGATAGCATTAGGAGTTATCGTAGTGATCTGTGAAGACACCATACATACCCATTGGAGATGAAGGAGAGCTAGGTTAGGTTACTCCACACACACACACACACACACACACACACACACACACACACACACACACACACACTGGAACAAGGAAGGGAGGGAGGGAGGGAGGGAGGGAGTCAAAAGGTCTCCACACAGGATCAAACTCTCTTTCTCTCTCTAAAAAAAATCATTTATTAGTTTCTACTCAGATGTTCCTCTTTTTTCCTCCTCTTCCTCTTTTTTCCTCCTCTTCCTCTTTTTTCCCCCTCTTCCTAAACCGTTATTTATCTCCTCTTCCTCCTCCTTTTCCTCTACCAAAAACAGATATAGTTTACGTGTCTGTGTGTGTTGTAGAAGACGTCAACAATGTGCCTATGAGACGAAAAAGTCATTGGTGGCAAATTATTAGTAAACTTTCAACGTCAGGTTAGGTTAGGTTAGGTTAGGTTAGGTTAGGTTAGGTTAGGTTAGGTCTAAAAAAATCGCAATTGACAGAACATGAGTGATTTTTTTTAGTATATTGTGGTGGGGTTAGGTTAGGTTAGGTTAGGTTTAAAAAAAATCACAATTGACAGAACGGTGATTTTTTTTTTTTAAGTGCCATGGACCCAGTATGAACGTTGACTGTACACACAAAGGCTCATAAACAGTGTCCAGCCGCTTCTGAACACCTGAGATGA
Source organism: Homarus americanus (assembly GCF_018991925.1). Classification (NCBI taxonomy): domain Eukaryota; kingdom Metazoa; phylum Arthropoda; class Malacostraca; order Decapoda; family Nephropidae; genus Homarus; species Homarus americanus. The sequence goes on along the minus strand of NW_024732385.1, from coordinate 13,373 downwards.
CCCCTTGACTGAGGATAACACAAGGCATTGAAGCCATGTGACGCTGCCTGAATATGTCTAATGTCTTGAACGCTCTTTGTTGAGAAGATGACAAGACTGTGCATTGGTTGGCTGCTGTTTGATATCCCTGGTAGTTGAAGTAGCTTTTATAATACAGTGAAGCAATAACAACATGTGACGGGTCTTATAGTAAGTATGATTTTCGCGTCACCTTGATCGTAACTTATGTCGTCAGGTCAGTTAGATACGATGTCATATTTCGAGTTAAAGATGAGATTTTAAGGTTAGTTAACACTAACTTTTCGTGTTAAGGTGAAAACTTGGCCGTTTGATCCTTCTTTACGATCCAACTTCCTGGTGTTGAGGCGAGGGAGGAGGAAGAGGCTGAGTCCTGACCCCTGAGGACCTGTGGACTCATGGAGTGTTGAGTCCAGGAGCCGTAGCTGGTGCTAGAGGACAGAGAAGCTGTATCACAAAACATCACCAGTTCGAGTAATCAACACCGCCTGACGCTCTACCACGAACACTGGTCGTTGCCTCAGGATAAAGAAGGAGCTCCTGTAGCTTGGGGCCACAGTACAGTATAAAAACTCAACGCCAGCACGGGCAATGAACACCGTTTGACGATCCCGCAATGGCCTGGTGATGGAAGCTCCGCAAGACGATCAATTCCCTCCGCCTTCTGCCAGCGGCGGTGCTCTAAATGTTTTATGGGACGTGGCGTCGGAGTGTCAGTCAGGTAACACAGAGAACATTGAAGTGTTACTTGAGAGGTCAGGATTCACTATGTCTTCTGTGATGCCTGAGACACATTAAGGGTCACCGTCCTGAGAAGTGACGTTACAACAAAGACTCATTTCAGGACGGCCTTTAGGAGCAGTTTCTTGGGGGACCCTCAGTCAGTCACTGTGGGGTAGTGGTTGTCTGGGTCTTGCTCCAGTATGTTCTTCGTGGTTTAGATTATAACATGAGGCTGGGACCTCCGGAAGTTCCTTCTTGGTGTTACGTCGGTGTTGTCAACTTACGCCGGCAGCGTCATCTGTGGGTGGTAGTTTGGTAAGACGCATCAGGGTGTCAGGAAGAAATCTTCCTCTTAAGGTATTAATTTTGGAGCGTTACCTTTGGGGCGTTACCTTAGAGCTTCAGTCCAGGAGCCTGTGTCTCATGTACCCGCACTGGAGTCTCCCTCGTGAAGAGCTTAAGATGATCACTGCATCTGCCCTCCACCACAGCTCTCGCCTGGTGACCTTCAACCTTTGTTGTGAACACAGGATCACCCTCCAGACCTGACGGTGCTCTAAGACAGCAGACTACCCAGGGGACCACGGACCCCCGGGGAGTATTACAACACACACACTTACACCACACCGTCGCGGGGGACCTTAAGAGGTCCCCACCACACTTCAGGATGTCCTGAGACTCCTATGGATACTCGACAAATACCACGACATACAAACACACGCCATAAGAGCCAAGACGAAATTAGAACATCATGTCTTATTAAATTACGACCCGAGGTGCTTAACAACGACCCCGGACTCTGAGACATGGTGCGACCTTCAGGTGTGACGTAAGGTACTCGAGACACGTCAGTATTCTCGTGAGGAACATTAAAAGACACTCTAGGACGAAGGAGGACCACCATAGACCTTTGGAAGAGCAGGGAATGTCTTCAAATCTCTGGTACCGATCGTGCCGCCCTTAGACACTCCTGGAGACACTTCCTTGGCTCCCCAGGACGCCATGGGGCCCCCTAGGACCCCCCACGCCCCTCTTAAGCAAGCCAAATGACAAACAGTGAGAAGTAGGACAGCGTAACCGATGGCGGGTCCGCCTGGGACAAAAGGCCCAACATCCGTCACAGTGACAGCTGCGAGAGATAGTGAGAGCCTCGACCTCTTCCTTCATCCTGCTGTTACAGTCCTCCCGCTCCTCCCGCCCCTCACAGTGTATATTGTCGCACTGCTGGAGGAGTTCCTGTAACATTTAATTCTGCTTGAGCTCTGACTATTAATACTATTGCTGGTGTTAAACGACGGGACGACCATTACTGCTGTCATCATCCCTCTTTCTACTGCTGCTGGTGACTCCCTGGCCCTGCTGCCTTGCCTGCTGACCATGGTATGTTACTGACTGACTGACAAACTGCCTGAGTGACTGGATGATTGAATGGTAGAGTGACTAAATCAATAATTGAGTGAATGAGTGAGTGAGTGACTGATTCCTTCACTGAGAGAAATTTGTCATTTTATTGCCTATATAATGTTATAGATTTTCTCTGCCTAAAACCTACTTTCTTCTCTCACTCTTTTTAACCATTCCTATCTCTCCCTTATCCCCTTCAACCATCTCCCCTGCCCCCCTCCCTCCCTGCCTCCCCTCTACCCACCCCCCCAGCATTCCCCACTCTCCCTCCATCCTTCTCTCCCCTTCTCTCTTCTTCAACCATCCCATACCCTCACTCTGCCCCCCTCCTCCTTCCCCTTCCCTCCTTCTCTTTCCTCATTCTTCACTCTTCTCCATCCTCCTCACATCCCTCCTTACCTCAACTCTGCCTTCTCCCCGTCCTCACCACTTCCCCCCTCCCCAGCCCTCCTCTCCCCTCCCCCTGACCACTCCATCATCCGACACGACCCGTCTTCTCCATCATGTCACCGTTTGACCTTTGACCTCGAGTAATGGGCACCTTAGCGGGTCACACCGTCTCATGTTTTCTTTATCTATGCTTCGTCTTTTTAAGCCTGAGGAAACCCATCTTGTGGTTTCTATGCTTGGGGAAACTTACATGACGTTTTCTAAGGTATGGGTACAGACAAACATACAGGGCAAAATTAATTAAATAATACCACATACAGGTATACATGCATACATACATGCATACTACACACACACACACACACACACACACACACGTAGCAATAGAAGTAGTAGAAGACAACAACACAAACAACAACTGCGTCCCCCTCTTGCAATACGAACCTAAACCTACTCATTGTTGTTTACCAAAAGGGGATACGAGTCTTGAAAACTTAATGCGTCGTTTAGCAAGATACGAGCCTATATTTATTTTCCTGATTTACATGAACGCCAACGCGGTCTTCTGAGATCTTGCACTACAAACCTAAACATTATTACTTGTTAATCACTGAAAGGGGATACCGTGTTGTTGAAAATAAATGTGTTGTTTGGTAAATTGGAAGGTGTACGAACCTAAACTGTTTATATATAACATTACAGGCGTCAGTAGCGACCTCTGGATATTCTCTGTGCCATAAGAGTGAATTTCCCATTAAGAATCTATAAGATGGAGGACCATAATGAATCACGAACACACACATGGTGTCATTAAAGGTGGGTTTTTTTTCCTCATGTAATAATGCAGACTGGAAGACCATAATTGGTTCATATTAAGGCGTGTTTACAGGCCTGGGTGCAGCGTAAAGCATCATCAATTGTCCTCCTCCCACTCCCTCTCCCCGTCCTCCTCCCACTCCCTCTCCCCGTCCTCCTCCCACTCCCCCTCCCCGTCCTCCTCCCCCTCCCTGTCTTCGTCCCCCACCCCCCGCCCCCCTCCCCCGGTTATGGCGAGGCAGGGGTAGTGACTCTCAGTATCGTGAGGGTAATGTTTATGACCCGTTATCAGTGTCCGATATTAGGCGGCTTATCATTGTGTCCTGCGTGAGACGACCGGGAGGAGGATGTGGTCGAACGTCGGGATGGAAAACAGACTATACTGAGACAGACAGACAGACAGACAGACAGACAGACAGACAGACATAAGGATGACCCCATCTTGGATCCACTCATTCACTCCCTTCTTCCCTCCCTCCAGGTCATGTCACTCCTCCCCTTAGTACCTCCCCCCCTGTCACTCCTCCCCCAAGGTCCCTCCCTCCCTGCCACTCCTCCCCATGGTCCCTCCCTCCCTCCCTGCTACTCCCCCATGGTCCCTTCCTCTCTGCCACTCCTCCCTCTCTGGCCCTCACATACCTGAGTGGCGACGTTACACATCAGATAAGGACCTGTCACTCTGTCTTGCCCTTCACCCGCCTGTCACTCCTCCCCGTCCCATCCCCTTCCTTCCTGCCTCTCCTATCCAATCCCTCTTTTCCCTTTCCTTTCGTCCCTCTTTCTTCACCCTCCCTCCCTTCCATCACACCGCCACCTACCCATCACCCTCCTTCCACATCACCCTTCCTCTCACCCGCCCCTTACACAGACACAAAGGTCCCCCTCCCTAAAAACACCCCAGCCTAGTATCAACCTTAACCCTTAATATGAATCTCTTTAAGAAACAAGACTGGTAGACCTGATCGTATCCTCACGCATGACAAAAAAAACATCCATCAGTCAAGTCAATAAAGACGGTAAATTGGATCGACTTAAAACACATATATAAAAAAAAATACGTGAACCAAAAAACATGAATGATCAACACTCATATAAACTTACGAATGTGTTATTAATATATATGAGTTATTTATCGTCATCGTCCCCGTACTCGTCCTTGTTCTCGTCCGGCCAACAGGAAGCTTCTTAAATTCCCAGATAGAGGAAGAGCAATAAAATATGAGCCATAAAACCACTAAGATATACATGGAATCCCTTGATAAATGACGAAGTTACCTGCACCTCCCCACCCCCTCTTTTTGCTCCCCTCCCCTCTTCCTCTCCCCTTCCTACCTCTACCCTCTCTCCTCCCTCCCCTTTCTTCTACCTCCCTTCCGTCTTCCCTCCCTTCCCCCTCCCCCCTCCCCCTCCTCTCCCCCCCCCTCTCCTACCTCCCCTCCTCTCTCTTTTTACCCCACCCTCTACTACTCCCCCCCTCTACCTCCCTTGTTAGGATGCTGAGGTAGTTAATAATAGTGGTGGTCCGGCCTCAGTCGTCATCTCTCCCTCCCCGCATCGCTTCATTTCGTCTCGATCTGCCAGTGACTAGTTACCCCCCAGGGAACTCTGAGTCCACACCCTGCATCCATCGCCCACCCACACACACACACACACTGCCCCCAGCCCACGTCGCCCCACTACACACATCGCCCCCACCTACACTCACACTGCCCCCACCACTCACAATGCCCCCATCACACACACACACACACTGCCCTACCCCACACATACTGCCCGATCCCCCACACATTGCCCCAAATGAACAAATGAGCATCAACAGCCAAGGAGTCGCCCACCTTATAAACAAATGAACATCTACAGCCAAAGGGAAGAACTGGTATAAATAAACCCAGGATTTCTCGGATGGTTCAATATATAAAAGAGAGCATTGATCTCTAATAATAATCACATAAATCATTATTCGTCAGGCATCTCTCTATAAACTCAAGACACTGGTATGCCAAGACTCTACCTAATGTAAATAAGAACCCTCCACAGCCAGCAGCTTACTCTCCTATAAACAAATGACGAATGAATCTATAAGTTCTCTGATAAAGAACAAATGACGATCGGATGTCTCTAAACTCACTCGCTGAAACAAATGACAATCGACTGTCAATAATGCCAGAAGGAATGTAATTAATTTTCAAACTATTCGTATTTTTTGTGGAAATTAATAACTAGTGATTTACTGAACTCATGTAAATATTTAACAGGTGGTGGTAGATGAGACAGGTGGTGGTTGATGAGACAGGTGGTGGTTGATGAGACAGGTGGTGGTTGATGAGACAGGTGGTGGTTGATGAGACAGGTGGTGATATGAAGGTGAGATAGATAGTGGTAGATAAGACAGGTGGTGGTATGAAAGTGAGACAGATGGTGGTAGATGAGACAGGTGGTGATAGATGAGACAGATGGTGGTGATAGGAGATGAGACAGATGGTGGTGATAGGAGATGAGACAGGTGGTGGTAGTAAGGTGAGACAGGTGGTAAGTGGTGTAAGTGATGGAGACGGGGTTCCTAGGATAACATGCCAAAGTGACGTCACTCATCCGTCACAGCTGTACGAACGCCGCCTCGGATTTCTCGGATTCCTGACTCGTCTCCTTCATTTCCAAGAGGCGTAGTTGTCGTTTTAAAATTCAGGACTCGCGAACCTCAGCACCCCCCGACCCTTAGCATCACCCTCCCCTTAGCATCACCCTCCCCTTAGCATCCCCTTCCCCTTAGCATCCCCTTCCCCTTAGCATCACCCTCCCCTCAGCACCCCCTCCCCTTAGCAGCCCTCTCCCTCAGCACCCACCTCCCCAGCACCCTCCCTCCCAGCCCCTCCTCAGCAATCTCCTCCCCAGCAGCCCCCTCCTCCTCAGCAACCCCCCTCAGCATCCCCTTCCCATACACGACCCACCATTCCCACCCAAAACCATACCAGACCCCACCATTCCCACCAGGCAGTGGGCGTGACCGGGGATGTGACCAAGGGGACGTAACCAGGGGGAGGCAACCGTGGGGGAGGCATCAGGGGAGGTAACCAGGGGAGGTAACCAGGGGGGATACACTAGATAAGCACGCCAGCCCTACAGATAACAGACTTGGTGGTTGACCAGGAGGACGACCTCAAACTCCAAGACAAACAGAGTGGCTAGGAAGTTAGGTTAGGTTAGGTTAGATTAGGTTAGGTTAGGTTAGGTTAGGTTAGGTTAGTTTAGGTTAGGTTAGGTTTTGTTAAGTTAGACTAGGTTAGGTTAGGTTATGTTAGGTTAGGTTAGGTTAGGTTAAGTTAGTTTAGGTTAGGTTAGGTTAGATTAGGTTAAGTTAGTTTAGGTTAGGTTAGGCTATGTTAGGCTAGGTTAGATTAGGTTAAGTTTAGCTAAATTAAGTTTTAGGGTTAGGTTAGGTTAGGTTGGGTTAGGATGACACATTAACAGTATGGAGCCATCTATAACCTCCTTATATGACCCTCGTGAAGTATTTGAGAAATCTACGGAAATAAAGTATCCAGTTTGACCAATGACTGCCACTTCTCAATTCTCAACTCCCTTTCGTCTTCCCCTGCTACTTCCCCACCTCTTCCTCCAATTTCTACCACTTCTCCTCCTCTTCTTCTTCTTCTTCCTCCTTCCTCCCCCCACCTCCTCCTCTTGCACTAGCTCCTCCTCCTAATCCTCCTGAACTCCTTTTCCTCCACCATTTCCTTTAACCTCCTCCACCTCTCTCCTCTTACTACTCCCTTCCTCCTCCCTCCCCAGCTCTCTTCAATTCTCCTTCCCTCCCCCTCCTCCCCCAGCTCTCTCTCACCCTCCCTTCCCTCCCCCTCCTCTCAGCTCTCTCACCCCCTTCCTCCTCCCCAGCTTCCCCTCTTCAATTCCTCCAGCTCTCCTTCTCAATTCCCTTCCTCACTTTTCCCCTTAGCACCAGAATCCATATCCCCGACAAAACAAAATGGTGATTATTATCGAACTCAAGTCTGGTGATTATTATCGAACTCAAGTCTGATGAGATATTGTTCCGGTACATCTATTTAATACAACCACTTGACCTCCTCTGTTAAGTGTTGTTAAGGTATACAGACACGCGCGGGTGGTTTATATTGCTCTTTGTATAAGTGGCGGGGGTTAACAAGGCACACAGACAGACAGATAGACAGACAGACAGACAGAAACACACATTTACTAACGACAGATATACTCTTACAAGATAGTGTTAAGGGGAATGTGACGGTAGTGTGACGGGCGGCGTTACAATGGTGTCTCAGTTATATCCTGGTGGAGGCCGTGACGGAGACCTCCCCGACATATTAGAGTTGGTCAGAACCGACGTAAAGAGAGAGAGAGAGAGAGAGAGAGAGAGAGAGAGAGCGCAAGCTCCCTCACACCTTTTTCTCAGGTATAACAGAGATCTTTATATATATCTGCCGGAGCAGGTACCTGAAGGCCTGACCTTCCCGCCCCCAGACACACCCACACACACTCCATCTCCATATAAAGTCGAAATTCAGACCCCAGGATGAAGAGAAATGGGCCCTAGGTGAGGGTGAGGCCGGGCACTGTCTTGCACCCGGGGCATGGGGGGTTATACCAAAGGCCCGTACCAATTTTATGAGTCAATATTTCATCATCGCTGTTGTCAGTAGTATTGTTATGGTGTTTTAATGTCCTCTGGCCAGGCCGCTCCTGCCGTCAGCGCTCGGAAGCAACAAGTAGTGTGCCTCCCTACCCTCCTTACCTGCCCGCCTCCACCTGCCCGCCCCCACCTGCCCGCCTCCTCACTGCCCTGTGTGTGTGTGTGTCAGCTCTATTACCTAATTCACACATTGAAAAATTTCCTTGACTTTTACGATATTTTTTATGAAGGCGAAATATACAAACACAATAGTGTCAGGTTTACACAATGTCATAAACACAGCGAGTCTCGTTACTCTGGGTACACTACCGTCCTCACGTCACCCTGGCACTCCTAGGTCAAAGGTCACTCTGATACTGACAGACTAACGTACTTAATGACACTAATTACAATAGGCTCACATCCACCGGTGCCCCGTCATCCTCCGCTGATTCTCTAGACTTAAGCTGGCATTAACAACATGGCGGACTACACCATTCTTCCTCATCATACTCCAACACCTCGTAAATATCGTCGTGGCTGGTCGTTGCTTAAATAAAAACTATAAATATACGATAAATCTTGATATGAGTTTTGGTTAGTTATTAAAATATTCTGACTCAACAGAGGTCCCGAGTGTACTGTTGCCTTATACCTACGACACCACGAGCACAGCGACGTCTGGTTACACGTCAAGGCAGCGTGGTTGGATAACTCTCTGTTGTGCGCTGAAATCTCTCCGCTAAGACCCTCATAACGCCCTCTCTCCTGTATGGGTGACCCAGGTGTAACGACCGTGAGGCAGCCCAGTATTGGTTCTCTAGTGGCTGCGGCGCCGTAGATGTTGTGGTTCTCTAAGTCTCGTGGTCTCGTGGCGGTGCCTTGAATCAGGTAGCCGAGGGAGGCGAGGAAAGGCCCCATGTTGCTAAGGAGGAGGTGTGGGGGCATCAGGGGTGACGGGTCGGGCCCTTCACCTTCAGGAGTAGAGGAGCCCGCTGAAGGAGTTTACGGTCTGGCTGGTGGGTTCCTAATTGGTGTGTGAGGAGCCCCTCCCGTCCACGCTGCTGGGGGTCTCCTTTATGGCCAGAAACCCGCCCCCTTGTACCATCCTTGTCCTTCCACCCCTCACTCCTCACCCTGGCCCTCCACCCATCTGTCCCTCCACCCACCTGTTCCTTCATCCTTCATGCAGTCCCTCCACCCACCCTGGCCCTCCACCCATCTGTCCCTCCACCCACCTGTTCCTTCATCCTTCATGCAGTCCCTCCACCACCCTGGCCCTCCACCCTTTACCCTCCACCCATCAACTTTGCGCTCCACCTTTAACCCTCCAACTTCATAGCTACTCACACGAGAGAGAGAGAGAGATGCCCGTACTATGGAGAGAGAGAGAAAGAAACAATATCCTGTCTAGGTAGGAGAACCAGGCTATACTACCTCACCTACCACCCCTCCCCCAACCCAACCCCTCACCCTACCCCTCACCTCCCCCCTCCCTCACCCCCCTCCCCTCCTTTTAATATACGCACGTCAACCACAATCAAGCCTAGTATTGAGTGGCCTACGAACAAGTCCCATATTTCAAGTTGCTTCCCTAACATGGAATGGAGAGAGAGAAAAAAAATAAATAAAGGGGGCCCCATATTCACGTCGGCCCCTTTTTTTTCAAGGGTGTTAAGGGCGGGCGACAGGATGGAGGGAGGGAGGGAGAGAGGGAGGGAAGGAGGGAGGGAGGGACGCGGGAGGGGCGGTCTCTTTCTCATGAGGGCTGGCTATAGGATGAGAGGTGTGATAAGAAGAGGTGTTGAAGAAGGTTTCCAGGTGAGGTGTGAGGTTGTTTCTTATGGTGATGCTTAGGGATGCCACGTTAGGTTAGGTTAGGTTAGGTTAGAGTTAGGTTAGGTTAGGTTAGGTTAGGTTAGGTTAGGGTTAAGGATTGGGATTGGAAGGTTGAATTAGGTTAGGTTTGGTTTGGTTTGGTTGGGATTAGGCTAGGTTAGGTTAGGTTAGGTTAAGGTTAGGTTAGGTTAGGTTAGGTTAGGTTGGGATTTAGGTTAGGTTAAAGGTTAAGGTTAGGTTAGGATTTAGGATTTAGGACAGGATTAGGTTAAGGTTAAGGTTAGGTTAGGTTAGGTTAGGTTAGGTTAGGTTAAGGTTAGGTTAAGGTTAAGGTTAGGTTAGGTTAGGTTAGGTTAGGTTAGGTTAGGTTATGTACAAGAACCGTAAAAGTCATCAGCCGTAATGGTATAAAGAACACTCCACCGTACAGTATATGATGACCGTAACTTGGGTATTGAGAACACAAAGGGTCTAATGATTGACTACCAGGCTGGGACGGGGCAGGTAAATCACGAAGGAGATGATACAACCACAACAATAACATCTACAACAACTATAACAACCACCACAACTACAACTATAACAACCACCACAACTACAACAACTACAACTATAACAACCACCATAACTACAACAACTACAACTATAACAACCACCACAACTACAACTATAACAACCACCACAACTACAACAACTACAACTATAACAACCACCACAACTACAACAACTACAACTATAACAACCACCACAACTACAACTATAACAACCACCACAACTACAACAACTACAACTATAACAACCACCACAACTACAACAACTACAACTATAACAACCACCACAACTACAACTATAACAACCACCACAACTACAACAACTACAACTATAACAACCACCACAACTACAACAACTACAACTATAACAACCACCACAACTACAACTACAAGTATAACAACCACCCACCACAACAACTACAACTATAACAACCACCACAACTACAAGTATAACAACCACCACAACTACAACAACTACAACTATAACAACCACCACAACCACAACTACAAGTATAACAACCACCACAACAACAACCACCACAACAACTATAATCACAACAACACCTAAGATACAGCGGTACATCAGATACAACAAGACACTCCCGTTGAACCACACAGCCTCGTCCTCCTCCCCCTCCCCAGGACACCAAAAGATCCTCTTCCAGGACATAAATGACTCCCCTTCCAGGACATAAATGACTCCCCTTCCAGGACATAAATGACTCCCTTCAGGACATAAATGACTCCCCTTTCAGGACACCAAAACTACTCTTTCAGGACACAAACCCTCTTCCAGGACACCAAAGACTACTCTTCAAGACACCAAAGGACCCTCTTCAGGACATAAATGACTTCCCTTCAGGACATAAATGACTCCCTTCCAGAACACCAAAACTACTCTTTCAGGACACAAAAACCCTCTTCAGGACACAAAAGACTACTCTTCAAGACACCAAGGACCCTCTTCAGGACATAAATGACTTCCCTTCAGGACATAAATGACTCCTTCAGGACACCAAAAACTACTCTTTCAGGACACAAAAACCCTCTTCAGGACACAAAGACTACTCTTCCAAGACACCAAAGGACCCTCTTCCAGGACATAAATGACTTCCTTCCAGGACACCAAAAGCTACTCTTCCAAGACACCATAAGAGACTCCTTCAGGACACCAAAGACTACTCTTCCAGGACACCAAAAACTACTCTTCCAGGACACCATAAGAGACTCCCCTTCAGGACACCAAAAGACTACTCTTCCAGGACACCCAAAGACTACTCTTCCAGGACACCATAAGAGACTCCTTCAGGACACCAAAAGACTACTCTTCCAAGACACCAAAGACTACTCTTCCAGGACACCAAAAGAGACTCCCTTCAGGACACAAACGACCACCTTCCAGAACACCATAGACCCCCTTCAGGACATAAACAACTCTCCTTTCAGGATCCCAAAAGACCTTCAGGACATCAAAGACCCTCTTCTAGGACACCATATTACCCCCCTCCCTTCAGGACAACAAAGACCCTCTTCCAAGACACCATAAGACCCCCTCCCCCTTCAGGACAACAAAAGACCCTCTTCCAAGACACCATAAGACCCCCTCCCCTTCCAGGACATCAAAGACCCCTCTTCTAGGACACCATAAGACCCCTCCCCGTTCAGGACATCAAAAGACCCTCTTCTAGGACACCATAATACCCCCTCCCTTCCAGGACAAAAGACCTCTTCAGGACACCATAATACCTCTTCAAGACCCCCTTCCACCACCATCATCATCAGCCTCACACGTGGTTGGGGTTCTATCACCAGTCTTTACCGAACACGACTTTGACAGAGAGCTCGTCCTTAGCCACCTGTATGACGGCCCATTATGGTAGCTTGGGTTCAACAGGGCTCTTACCTCCACTACCTACCTACTACTATTACTACTACTACTATTATTACGACTATTACCACTACTATCCTACTACTACTACTATTATTACCTCGAACTGGGTAACTACGTTACCGATAAGGGCAAATGGTTTCAGTCTCAATAAACAAGAATTTACAGATGCCAATGCTCTAAGGTACAGTACGGTTGGCCAGTAGAAGGTTTGCCCTCCCAATGCGTGTGTGGCTCTTCCTATGACGTCGATCACGCCTTGGTGTGCAAGAAAGGGGCTTTATATGCATGAGGCATGACGAAGTAAGGGATCTCACAGCAAATATGTTGAAGGAAATCTGCCGGGATGTCAGGGTAGAACCGACCTCCTTCCACTGGATGAGATCTTCAACACAGGACTAACACATCTAACGAAGCCCGTGTTGACGTCATTGCTCAAGGATTCTGGACACGGGGACAGCAGGCCTTCTTCGACATCAGGATTTTTATCCCATGGCCGCATGTCACCGTAACAGCTCTCGATGCTGCACACAGGAGGAACGAGAACGACAAGATAAGGGCATATGGGGAGAATTCAGAACGTTGATCAAGGCAGCTTCACTCCTCTAGTGTTCACAACCTCTGGCGGGATGGGACCAAGTGCAAGATGCTTCTACGCCAGACTCGCGGTGATCTCGAACAGAAGCAGCAGCCCAGGTTATGTTACAGCCTGGATGAGATGTCGACTGTCCTTCTCTCTCTCCTTCGGTCGGCTTTGCTCTACCTCGGGGAACGAAGGCTGCATCCAAAGCCGACAACAGCTGCAGATATTGACTATGAGGCTACAGTCACGAATGCCGCAGAATCGCGGCTCTTAACTCAACACAGCTAGGATAGCTACTTATGTATTAGGATATTTAATATTAAGGAAATAAAATGGTGGCAAAGGTATGGCTTTGGGGAGGCTGGAGGCCATTCAAAAAAATTATTACCACTATTACCACTACTATCCTACTACTACTACCACCACCACCCTACTACTACTACTACTACTACTACTACTACTACTACTACTACTACTACTACTACTACTACTACTACTACTACTACTACTTTTTTAATA